>NW_006399783.1:1127605-1154551 GCF_000299155.1 Elephantulus edwardii | reverse complement strand
ACACACACACACACAAAAGAAAAAAACGATTGAAGTAATTTAGAAGAACAAATAAGTCCCATGTCTTTTTGGTCCAAAGCAGAAAGCCCAAGAATTTAAACCTTAAATGTTAGAAAATTATCAGTTATGAGAAATAAATTAAACTTGTCCTAGTAAGAAGTAGATGTTAATTCAAGCCAAAATTGAGATAAAAAAGTAATCCATCTTGTCATTCAAAGTTTTCAATCCGTCTTTTGGAAAAATACTCTGTAAAATAAAATCTTGCCAACTTTTTTCATTACAGAACACATACTTGCATGTTTTCTTACATTTTACAAGCCATACTGATTTTGTCTCCACTAACGCTGGTAGGAGCACATTTTTTTTTAATAGCTTTGATTTAGCAGCAAGAATCCAAGTGAAGTATTGTTGTGGACACATATTGTTAAACTAATATTAAACACTGGTACTGAGCTCATGTGGACTGAAATCATCGATATGAACCATAAAATGTAACACACAATTAGAGCCACACATATTTAACTTTTATTTCTTAGTGGATTTGCAGGCTGTAATACATGAAACTGTGCATGTTAAGTGGCTTCCATCTTAAAGTTCTGATTGTTGTGGTTGTTGTTGTTATGTGCCGTCGAATCGCCTGCGACTCATAGCAACCCTATGTACAACAGCCCTAAACTCCGCTCTGTCCTGTGCCAACCGCACTGTCTCCGACACTCCCATCCCGATTATCCCAGTCACTGAATCAATCCACCTCATAGAGGGCCTTCCCCTCCTGCGTCGTCCCTCCACCCTCCCAAGCATGATGTCCCTCTCCAAGGACCGGTCTCTCCTTACAACATGTGCAAAGTATGTTAGACGGAGCCTCAGAATCCTTGCCTCCAAGGAGCAGCACGGTTTGACCCTTTCCAGGATGAATCTGTTTGTTTTCCTAGCAGTCTATGGTACTCTCAATAATCTTCTCCAGCACCACAGCTCAAAGCCATCAATTCTCCTTCTATCCTCTTTAGTCATTGTGCAACTCTCTGACGCATAGCAAGTGATTGCGAAGACCATGGCCTGTATCAAATGCACCTTAGTCTCCAGAGAGACACCATTGCTCTTCAGTACTTTGGAGAGGTTCCTTACAGCAGACTTTCCCATGGCAATGCGCCTTTTAATTTCCTGGCTACTGGTGCCAAGAGTGTTGACTGTGGAGGCAAGCAAACTAAAGCTTTATACAATCTCAATCTCTTCGCCATCCATCCTGACGCTGCCAATTGGTCTACTAGTGAGAATTTTTGTCTTCTTGACATTGAGCCTCAATCCATATTGGAGGCTGCAGTCCTTGACCCTCTGCAGCAGGTGCTTCAGGTCCTCTTCAGTTTCAGCAAGCAGGGTTGTGTCATCTGCATAACGCAGATTGTTGATGAATCGTCCACCAATCCTGACCCACATTTCTCCTCATAGAGCCCAGCCTCCCGGATAATCTGTTCTGCATATAGGTTCAAAAGTTATGGAGATAGGATGCATCCCTAGCGTACGCCCTTCCCAAATTTGAACCATACAGTGTCCCCTTGCTCTGTTCTGACGACTGCCTCCTGGTCCAAGTAGAGGTTTCGCATTAGCATGATCAAGTGTTCTGGGATTCCCTTTCTTCTGAGTCAGCCACAGTTTGTTATGATCCACACAGTCAAATGCCTCTGCATAGTTAATGAAACATAGATAGACATTCCTCTTGTATTCTCTGCTTTCAGCTAAGATCCATCTAACATCAGCTACAATATCTCTAGTACCACAACCCCTTCTAAACCCAGTCTTGACTTCTGGTAGTTCTGATTAGCTTTTCACTTTAATCATAAGCAGTTACACTTAAGCTGATTAATAATAATAAAATAATATCAACAAATATCCTCACCACTGGGCCAATTGGCAGCTTCCTGATAGATGGTGATGAGACTGAGATTGTTAATAGTTTCAGTTTGCTTGGCTCCATAATCAATAATCTTAGTATCAGCACCCAGGAAATTAAAAGACAAATTGCATCTGCTGTCAGGGGCCTCTCCAGAGTACTGAAGAGCAATGATAATCAGTCTGGAGACTAAGGTGCCCCTTATCCAGGCCACTGTCTTTGCTATTACTTGCTATGCATCAGAAAGCTGGACAATGATAGGGATGATAAGAGGAGAATTGATAAAAAAAAGAGGAGAATTGATGCCTTTGAGTTGTGTTGCTGAAGAAGAGTATTGAATATACCATGGACTGCTAAGAGAATAAATAGGTTTATTCTAGAGAGGGTGAAACCAGCCTGCTCCTTCGAGGCAAGGATTCTGAAGCTTTTTCTGACATACTTTGGGCATGTTGCAAGTAGGGACCAAGTCCTAGGAGAGTGAAACCATGCTTGGGAGGGAGGAGGACAACACAAGAGAGACAACCTTTGATAAGATGGATTTTTTCAGTCACTGCGGTAGTGGGGATAGGTGTGTCAGACCATATGATGGCACAAGTTTTATGGCTGTTTTACATAGGGTCTCTATGAGTCACAACAGCACATAATAACAACAACATAATGTCAACAGACTTCCAAACTTTCTGTTCATTTAAACATTCCTTTAACTTCTACTTGCTTTTTAAATTTTTTGAAAGTTATCTCATGCACATTTAATGAGAAACTAATTATGATTTTCTTCCAAATGGTGTATTTAGACAAATAATAATTGTACTGGTCTGTCCCCTTTTCTGTTTCTCTAAGAACTTGTGTTCTTCACATGAATAATTACCTACAGATTAATTAAATGCTGGTGATATGGTCTACTCATCCCCTTAGTACACAAAAACAGCGGAGTCTGTCTTCTTAGAAATCTATCTCCGTCATATTGGATAAGCTTACTGTCCATCACACAACTGGCATTGATCCCTACTCAATTACATGAGAACATAGCACTATATTAAAATACAAATAAGGCTTAATTTTAATTGCTGACAGCCTTTGAGTTCATGTTACATTATAGATTAAAAGAACCAATTACTTTTTAAAATAAAGCTCTAATGAAAAGTTTTACAGATACATCGACAGCATGGTTCTGTCTGTCATCTGAACCACACTGTCAGAAGCTGGCAAAGCATTTAGAGACCTCACAAGCATGACTATGGTATTTCTTTGAAAACACATCCCTTTTGACATTCAAACACCAGAGAGATTTTTGACACTATTTCAGTTATCTCTTCTTTTGACTCAAATGCTCCAACACCAAACAGTTGGGTAGCCATGCTGATATAAGAATCTGGTGAGACATTTGTTCTTCTGAGAATTTGGCAGAAACTTAAGAAAGGGCATCTTTCCTAGTGGTTCTTATGAGAGGGAAAAACACCATCAAGTCTCAGAGTTAAGAACCTGAAGATAGCATAGTGGGGTTAGAAGATTTAATTCATAACTGTACGGACTTTTTTCAAGACAGTCACCACTGAACTTCTATGAGTATACTTGAAAACGATAAGTATCAAAGATATCTCTAAACTCTGAAAGAGTAACGTAACAGATTATCCCTTATGTTAGAACCAGTTCAGGATCCCGCTTTGAAATGCTATTCTGCAAATAACATCATTTCTATAAAACTTGATCTTCAAGGAACATTTAACCACTCACAGTATAAATAGCCATAATAACCTAACCCTGTGAACAATAGAGAAAAATTAACTCAATAATCAAAATAAAATCCAGGAAGAATAAGTACTATATCCAGTAAAATTTAAGTGCTGGAAAGCTAGAAAACTACCTATCCAAAAAATAAAGATGGACATAACAAAAGCACTTTAGAAGATTAAAATATGGCACAACACAAAACCAAATTAAAGAAAGAAAGGAACAGAACTTTGCTTAACCTTTGCTGTCATTAGTCTGCTTTTTGTTTTTGTTACTTAATGCCATTTTATGCTCCAGAATTCCATCCTGAACCATAACACTTTTTTGTCTTATTGATTTAGACCCCTCTTGGCTGTGATAATTTCTCATACTTCATTTGCTTCTTGATGACTTCAAAAGTTTGAGGAATACTTCTTGTTGTTGATTTTCTTCGAGTAAAGTCTACTCATAGTGAACCTATTAACAAAAGGCCTGAAGCCTTTCTATAACTATTGACATTTATCAAAGTTGGTAGAGTTTCTGGAGGCATGTTGTTTAGGAAGTGGATGCCACTTCTGCTACCTTGAGGAATACTAGGCAGGCATTTTGTGAGATACTTTCTACTGAATTTGTCTAGTGCTTTTTGTTGTTTGTTTTTTTTTCTGTTTTTTTGTTGTTGTTGTTATTTGTTTTTTGGTTTTTTTTTTCATGATTAGATTGCAATTATAGAGGTTTTAGAGTAAAAGATCAGAGATAAACTATTTGTTTCACCATTTAAACCACTGATTTTATCCATATGATTTTAATTATTGATGTTGACTTTGCTCACTTAGATAAAGTGGTGTTTGTATTATCTTTGCACTCTAGGGTTACCTTGTCCCCATCTTCCATACTGTAGTCTTCAGAATGAAGCCACTGCATGACCTAAACGTAAAGAATGTTGTGGTTGTTGTTGTTAAGTGCCGTCGAGTCGCAGGCGTCTCATTGCGACCCTATGAAGGAGAGTCCTTGACGCTTGGGTGCCTTTCATCCTCTCTCCAAGTTAATAGGGTTTTTGGAGGCAAGCTATTATGGAAGTGGATGCCACTCCTCCTTCCACGCTTGTTTAATCAGAGAGCTCCACTCTACTCTCAGTCTGCATTTGGGTAGCCAACCATTAACGCATTTGACACATCCGTGTCACAGTGTTCAGCCTCACCTTCAACCCAAGGCCAAGCGTGGCTTCCCTGGCTCCTGGAGGCAGAGTCGCTTTTCTCCAGAGACCGCCACAACACAACATAACTCCCACATACACAGCACCATCCTCTCTGGTCAAAGGATCACAGCCACCCTGGGTGGAGCAAACCTAGGCGATTATGGCCATACACCAGGGAGGTTTCCTGTCTCCATACCTTTTCAACATGTATGCAGAGCAGATTATCTGAGAGGCTGGGCTCTATGAGGAGAAGCGTGGCGTTAGGATTGGTGGACGATCTATCAACAATCTGCGTTATGCAGATGACACAACCCTGCTCGCTGAAACTGAGGAGGACCTCATGCACTTACTACAGAGGGTCAAGGACTGCAGCCTTCAATATGGACTGAGGCTCAATGTCCAGAAGACATAAATTCTCACCACTGGACCAATCGGTAGCATCAGGATGGATGGTGAAGAGATTGAGATTGTTCACAGCTTCAGTTTGCTCGGCTCCACAGTCAACACTCTTGGCACCAGTAGCCAGGAAATAAAAAAACATATTGCGATGGGAAAGTCTGCGGTTAGGGACCTCTATAAAGTACTCAAGAGCAACGGTGTCTCTCTGGAGACTAAGGTGTGCCTGATACAGGCCATGGTTTTTGCAATCACTTGTTATGCATCAGAGAGTTGGACAATGACTAGGGAGGACAGAAGGAGAGTCGATGCTTTTGAGCTGTGGTGCTGGAGAAGAGTACTGAATGTACCATGGACTGCCCAGAAAACAAATAGATTCATCCTAGAGAGGGTTAAACCAGGCTGCTCCTTGGAGGCAAGGATTCTGGGGCTTCGCCTGACATACTTTGGACATGTTGTAAGGAGAGACAGGTCTTTGGAGAGGGACATCATCCTGGGCAGAGTGGAGGGACAGCGCAGGAGGGGAAGACCCTCTATGAGGTGGATTGATTCAGTGACTGGGGTAATCGGTATGGGTGTGTCGGAGGCAATGAGATTAGCACAAGACAGAGCAGGGTTTAGGGCTGTTGTACATAGTCTCGCTATGAGTCACAAGCGACTTGATGGCACATAACAACAAACCTCCCTCCTCTTCTCCTTTTGGGCTTGAAGCACCTGCTGCCTTCAATCCAAGGCCAAGCTTGGCTTCCCTGGCTCCTGGAGGCAGAGTCGCCTTTCTCCAGAGATGGCCACAACACAACACAACTCCCACATACACTAGGGAATTATTTATTTTTAAACATTAAGCCAAATTATCATTTCTAAAATAATAGCTACTGATAATCTTGCATTATTTTTTCAAGTATTGTTATAATATATTTGCTCAAATTTCTTTAAGATATTTTATACTTATGTACATAAGAAATAATGATATATAGTTTTATTTCGTGGAATTATTTTTTATAATAGGTCCTGACAGTAGTTCTGGCTTCATGAAGTATATTTTTCAATTCTTTTCTATGCAAATGCAAATTGGCCAATGAATAAGGAACACCAAAGAAGAAATGATGCCTTTGAAAGGTGGTATGGTGAAGAGTTTTGAATATTTCATGGACTGCCAGAAGAACAAAAAACCCTTTTTGGGGAAACAGTGTGCTCCTTAGAGGCAAAGACGGTGAAACTTCATCTCACATACTTTGGGCAGCTTGTCAGGAAAAGTCATTCCTTAGAAAAAATCGTCATGTTGGTAAGCAAAAAAAAAAGGAAACTCCTTAATGAGAAGGATTGACCTGGGGACTGCAAAAAGAGGCTTGAGGATGGCAAAGATTGTGAGGATGGAGCAGGATGATAAAAGGTTTTGATCTGTTATCCTAGAGCCATTATATAAAAATAACTCAATGGTATCTAACAACAACCATAATCAACTTATTCAAGTTCATTTGTAATTATTTCTTATCCAAAATTATTATTGAATTATTTCAGGGAAATCATCTGAGTCAAGAATTTTTTCTTGAAAATAATTTTTACTACAAACTTACTTCCTTTATTAGATATAGAACTGTACATGGAATCCACTTACGTACTACCTTATATGAGCTTCAATAGTTTATGTCTTTGAACAAATTTGTTGATATTATTTAAGTTTTAAACTCTTTTGGAATAATATTCATAATAGTCTATTAGTTATTTAAGTATCTTTGGAGTTTACAGTCATGTAAAAGTCACTTTTCTCTTTTCTTACTCAGAGAATTTGCCCTTAACTTTTTTACCTAATGTTTGAGGAAAATATGATAGATTTTGATCTGCCAAGTTTTGTATTTTAACCCATTAAAATATTATTTAACTACTTTTTTTGTTTCTTCTTTACTCATGAGTTATTTAGAAGTTTATAATTTAGTTTCTGTTCTGCGTATTGAATGATCCAGTAAGCATCAAAGAAGATGGAAAGAGTTCATAGTCACTACCCCAGAAAGAACTGGCTGACACAGAATAATTAGAAAACAACATTTGGTCAAGAGGCAATGGTGATGAAGGAAGAAGTTCAAGCTACTATGAAGGAATTAGCAAAAAAAAAAAAAGACTCCAAGAATTGATGGAATATACCAAACAAATGCAGCCTCGGATATGCTCACCAAGTTATACCCAAAATTCTGAAGGCAGCTAGCTACCTGGCCATTTGACTAGAAGAGATTCATATTAATTCCTATCCCTCCCCCGCCCCCAGAAAAAAATGTGACCAAACAGAATGTGGAAAATATCAAATCATGTCACTAATATCATATCTTGCTTAAAATGATCAAAATAGTACATCGAGAACTGTGAGAAATACAAGCTGGATTTAGAAGAGGCCGTGACACTAGGGACATCATTGCCATTGTCAGGCACATCCTGGCAGAAATTGAAGAGCACCAGAAGAATGTCTATTTGTGTTTTATTGACTATGCAAAGGCATTTGACTGTATGGATCAAAATCAAGAAAGAAATACATTAAAGATATGTTCTTTACCCATACCTTTTCAACCTATATCTATGGAATAGGTTGTTTTGGAAACTGGACTTTATGAAGAGGAATGTGGCATCAGGATTGGAGGGTTATCTGCATTATGATGATGACATAGCCTTGCTTGCTGAAACTGAGAAGGACCTGAGGCCTTTGCTGCAGAAGGCCAGGGGCTGTATGTAGTCTTCAATATGGGTTATATCAGGAAGACAAGCATTCTTACCACCAGGCCAATTAGCAGCATCATATAATAGATGGAAAAAAGAATGAGATAGTTAACAATTTCAACTTTCTTGCATCTATAATCAATACTCTTGTGTCTAGATGTCAGGAAATCAAAAGATGAGTTTCTTTGGGGAAATCTGCTGTTAAGGACCTCTCCAGATTGCTAAACAACAACGTCAGTCTGGAGACTAACGTGTCCTTGATACAGGCTGTGGTCTTTGTATTTATTTGTTATACATCAGAAAGTTAGATGAAAGGTAACAGAAGAAAAAATTATGCTTTTGAGTTGTAGGCTGGAGAAGAGTATTAAACATACCATGGAATGTCAAGAGAACAAACAGGTCTATTGTGGAAAGAGTAGACCATCTTGCTCCATGGAAATATAGATTGTGAAGCTCTTTTAATATACTTAGGGTTTATTATCTGGAGGGACCAGTCCTGGAAGAAGGACATCATGTGTGGAAGGGTTGAAGGTCAGCACATGAGAAGACCTAAGATATCATTGATTAACATAGTGACTGAGGTAGGGAAGGCAGGTATGTTTGATACTGTCAGATTGCCCCTGGATAGGGCAAGGTTCAGATCTATTGTTCATAGGATCTTTATAAGTCATAATTAAGTCGATTGCATATAATAACAACAACATAGAGGGTTCAGATACATTGTTCATAGGGTCACTATGAGTAACACTAGACTTGATGACACCTAACAAAAACTACAGAATAAGTGAAACTCCTAAAGTAATAAAACTAGTCAGGATTCTGCTTATGTTGAAATCCTAGAAGAGGCAAGCATTTTATGATAGAAATTATGTTAGTGGTTTCTGCCATTAAGGAAGGGTGAGGTGTTAAATTTTCAATGCGTACAATGATGATGGGAATACTTTAAAATAGACTTCTGGCTCTAAGTTTACTGAAGAATGTTAAAGTGTATACCTAAAATAAATCTATGATATATAAAGTATACCTTAATAACTTTTTTTCAAAATTACTTGCTTTTAAGATGCTTTTAAGTTCTGCATAGATAATATTCTTTTTAAAACCTACCCCAAAACCACTTACTCCCTGTCATTTGGTTGGACTTTGAAGCTCTAAATTGCATAGGAAGAACTTATTCTTCCTTTCACTGAGCATCTGTTGGATTCGACCTATCAGAGAAGAGTCACTTTTGACCTATGAGCACAATCCTCTATGTACTACATATGCTAAAAGAATGAATCTATAGATAATATTGTTGTGTACCGTAGAGTCTTTGGTGTTGGAGAAGAGTGCTGAAGGTGCCATGGACTGCTAAGGAATTAAGAGATTCATCCTGTAGAGGGTTAAACCGGGCTGCTCCTTGGAGGCAAGAATTCTGAGGCTTCGTCTGACATACTTTGGTCATGATGTAAGGAGAGACCAGTCCTTGGAGAAGGACATCATGCTTGGGAGGGTGGAGGACAGGCACAGGAGGGGAAGGTCCTCTGGGAGATGGATTTTTTCGGTGACTGGGGTAATCGGGATGAGTTTGTCAGAGGCAATGCGATTGGCACAGGACAGAGCAGAGTTTAGAGCTATTGTACATAGGGTTGCTATGAATCCCAAGTGACTTGATAGCACATAACAACAACAAAAACAACAACCACCACCACCACCACCACCACCATGGAGTCAGAACTGATCCATAGCTCGACCTCCAGTGAGTTATCAGAGGCAGTTAATGGCCCATCCTTCTTCCACAGAGCAAGTGGTGACCTTGAATCACGTACCTTTGGGAGTGCAGTACAGCTTCTTACCTAAGCTACCCGAGCTCCCTAATATTAGAGGAATAGTTATTTTCTTAGATGAAATATATAATGAATTTTCATTAGTAAGGTTTTTTTGGTTTTGTTTTTGTAGGTTGTTGATGAGGAGCTCCAGTGGCCTAGTGGCAATAAGCTGCACTGCAATCCCAAAAGTACACAGTCTGAGGCCACCAGGAGCTCCGTGGGAGAAGGATAGGCAATCTCCTCCCATGAAATTAACTGTCTCTGAAAACTCACTCAAGGATCAGCTATGGGTCAGTGCTGACTTGACGGTACACAGCAACAACAAGTTGTTGATGAGTTTTTTTCCAATCCTGGTGCTACATACTTTTTCATTTAATGTATTTTCTAGAATTATTTGCAGAACATGTAGATTGAGTAGACATGGAGAAAAGATACAACCCTGATGCACATCTTTCCCAATTTTAACTTTACAGTGTTCTGTTGTTCTACTCAGACAACAGTTTCTTGTTCTGTCCATAGGTTTCACATGAACACAAATTAAGAGTTCCAGGATTCATATTCTTCTCAATGTTAGTCATACTTTGTTAAGCTCTACATAGTTAAATGCCTTTCCAGAGTCCATAAAGTACATGCACACATCTACATAATATTCTCTGTTTTCAGCCAGGATCCAACTGCCATAATCAGTGATATCCTTTGTACCACACTCTTCTGAATCCAGCTTGAATTTCTAGTTGTTCCTTTTGATGTACTATTCAGTTGCTTTTAGTAATCTTCAGCAATATTTTAATTGCATATAATATTAATGATATTGTTCAATAATTTCCACATTCTGTTGGATCAAATTTGTTGAGAATGGGAACAACTATGGATCTTTTTCTTTTTTTTTTCTGTCAGTTGGCCAGATAGCTGTCTTCCAAATTTCTTAGCATATATTATGCAGTGAGCATGTCCAGGGTTGTAGCTCTTTGTAGAAACATCTGAATTGGTATTCTGCCCCAGGAAAGCTAAGATCATCTTTAGTATCTGTTCCCTTGTCTCTCATTCTTTGTGACTGGACAGTATAGTCTTTAACATCTTGTCAGAGACTCAAAAGAGCAAGCAACAGCCAGAGAACACTAGACTGTGAAGGTCTACTGTCACTTCTCACATGTTAGCTTTGTCAGCCATTTAGACCAAGAATTTTCAGTCTCCATGAAACTTTACCCTATTGGCTGAAGAGTCATTCCAGGTATTTTTGGATCTTTATGTAGAAATTTGCTACATTGGCCAAAAACAAACTGCATAGCTAAGTCCAAATGTAAGGGACAAGAAATAATATTTTGTTAACAGAAGACTGGCATGTGGATCAGAAGGCTGAACAACTACATCTAATTACTACTATATGGCCAATGCACTAGTTCACACTCTTCTCACACAGAGGAATTGTGCCAAGTGGAAGAGACGAGACGAGGGGTTGTATCAAAGCAGTCCAAAGTACAGCAATTTTAAGATTTCTTGGGAGGGCAGGCTTTACTGTGTACAGAATTAAAGTGTAGGCCTGATTTTCTTGTTAGAATGCAGCACCAAGGAAAAAGAAAGTGAGAAGGCAGAAGTCAAAGTAAAAGTAAAGATAGATTTATTAGAAAGTTATGTCCCAGAGAACAAGATGAACCTTCCTCCTTGAAAAAAAAAATAGAGCAGGATTAAGTTTCTATTCTTAAGAGCTATGTATGTAAAGTTTATTATTATAAATTCAACCACTTTCAAGAATTTTAGCAAAATATACACATATATAGGATTTTATTGACAAAACAAATTTGAATTTTTTTTTAATAGCTGAGTCTACGTAGAAGCTAGATAGGTGTCTATTTCCTAATGTTGTTGTTGTTGTTATGTGCCGTCGAGTCGCTTGCGACTCATAGCGACCTTATGCACAACAGCCCTAAACTCCGCTCTGTCCTGTGCCAATCGCACTGTCTCTGCCACTCCCATCCCAATTATCCCAGTCACTGAATCACCTGTTCCTCTTCCTTTGTATTTCCATACTTGAAAACTCAACCTCCTTTGCCTTTTCTGTTATCTAAATGTGTTCTGTTGTACATAGGGTTTTCACAGGCCTGCTATTTCAGAAGTGGATGGCCAATCCTTCCTCCTAGTCTGTCTTAATGTGAATGTTCAGATTTAGAGAAGTATCAGACAGACCAGCAAGTTAAAGGTATATCCCTTATTGCGGAGTTAACTTTAGTGTCAGTGTTGTCCCTGCCTTTCTCACACGAGTCTTTACCCACTTATTTCCCTGCTCTACCAGATAAACCTAGAAAGGCCCTAGCATATAAGATTTGTGAAGGAAAAAGCCATCCAGATCTAATAGCATATTGAAAAACTTTTTAAAATTTGAAAAAAAAGGTTAATATCTTTTTATGGAAAGGCATCAGTTAATATTAGCAGTCTTTTTTTCTGAAAATTCTAAATAAATTATGGTTATAAATAAATTGCTTTAACATTTAAATAAGATCAATTACTAAGTAAATTGCTTTAACATTTAAATAAGATCAATTACTGCAAACCTTAAGCAAATATTACTCTAAATGTTGATAAAGTTAGTTCATTTTAATAAATCAGATAATGTAGAGAAATGTCCATAATACTACTATTATTTAATATAATATTGAAGATTTTAATACATACAAGAAGACAGAGAAATTAATAACTGAAAAACATAGAAAATTATTTTTGCTTATAGCTCACGAGAGTATTAAATAATAAAAAAATATTAAGATGGTTGGATAAAAGTCAAATATAAGAGTATTAAAAGGTTTTCCCTACTTTAATAATAAATATTGAAAATCACTGAGGAAAATTGTGTACTAAATGTACTAAAAATAGAATATATCAATGAATATGAGTTGTAAACAGTATAAAAATCACAAATTGTCAATGTTTCTAAAAGAATTTAATAGATTAAATATGAGTTCAATAGAATATAAAAAGTAACATTTTAATTAAGAACTGAATAAAACTATCTTATGGTTTAAATAGGAAAAGTAAGACTTGTACTATTATATCCCATTGAGTTGGATCCAACTAATAATTGACGATTCAGTCGTTTTCCAAGGCTGTAATTAGCCAAGAAGGAGCTGTCTTTCTCTGTGGAGCAGTTGGTGGATTTCTATACCTTGTCTGTGGATTAGCAGTGCATCTCCTTAGCCATTGGGCCACCAAAACTCCCTAGTAAATAATTAAAAATCATAATATAAAATATGAGAAAGAACATTAAGGTGAAAATCAATTTGCTATACCTAAAAAAAAATGCAAAACTACAACAAACAAACAAACAAACCAAACTATACTATACAGCTGATTTTAATAAACCAGTGGCTCCATGGGAGAAAGATGAACAATCTCCTCCCATACAATTTATGACCTCTGAAAACCCACTAGAGGGTCAACTCTGAGTTGTTCTGACTCTATAGTTGTTGTTGTTATGTGCCATCGGGTCACCTGCGACTCATAGCGACCCTATGTACAACAGCCCTAAACTCTGCTCTGTCCTGTGCCAATCGCACTGTCTCTAACACTCCCATCCCGATTATCCCAGTCACTGAATCAATCCACCTCATAGAGGGCCTTCCTCTCCTGCGCTGTCCCTCCACCCTCCCAAGCATGATGTCCCTCTATAAGGACCGGTCTCTCCTCACAACATATCCAAAGTAAGTTAGACGGAGCCTCCGAATCCTTGCCTCCAAGGAGCTACCCGGATTAACCCTTTCCAGGACAAATCTGTTTGTTTTCCTAGCAGTCCATGGTATTCTCAATACTCTTCTCCAGCACCACAGCTCAAA
Organism: Elephantulus edwardii; assembly: GCF_000299155.1. NCBI lineage: Eukaryota > Metazoa > Chordata > Mammalia > Macroscelidea > Macroscelididae > Elephantulus > Elephantulus edwardii. The sequence continues at coordinate 1,141,027 of NW_006399783.1, read as the reverse complement.
GGCATCATTTCTCCTTCTATCCTCCTTGCATAACAAGTGATTGCAAAAACCATGGCCTGTATCAGACGCACCTTAGTCTCCAGAGAGACACCATTGCTCTTCAGCACTTTGGAGAGGTCCCTAAAAGCAGACTTTCCCATGGTAATGCGCCTTTTAATTTCCTGGCTGCTGGTGCCAAGACTGTTGACTCTGGAGCCAAGCAAACTAAAGCTGTGTACAATCTCAATCTCTTCACCATCCATCCTGATGCTGCCAATTGGTCCAGTGGTGAGAATCTTTGTTTTCTTGACATTGAGCCTCAATCCATATTGTAGGCTGCAGTCCTTGACACTCTGCAGCAGGTGCTTCAGGTCCTCCTCATTTTCAGCAAGCAGGGTTGTGTCATCTGCATAACGCAGATTGTTGATAAATCATCCACCAATCTTGACCCCACATTTCTCATCATAGAGCCCAGCCTCCCGGAAAATCTGTTCTGCATATAGGTTGAAAAGGTATGGAGATAGGACGCATCACTGGCGTACGCCCTTCCCAGTTTTGAACCATGCAGTGTTCCCTTGCCCTGTTCTGACGACTGCCTCCTGGTCCAAGTATAAGTTTTGCATTAGAACGATCAAGTGTTCTGGGATTCCCATTCTTCTCAGAGTCAGCCACAGTTTGTTATGATCTACACAGTCAAATGCCTTTGCATAGTCAATGAAACACAGATAGACATTCCTCTGGTATTCCCTGCTTTCAGCCAAGATCCATCTAACATCAGCTACAATATCTCTAGTACCACGACCGCTTCTGAAACCAGCCTGGACTTCTGGTAGTGTTTTCTGCTGATGTGCTGTTCCAGTCGTTTTTGGATAATTTTCAGTAAAATCTTGCTTGCATCTGAAATCAGTGAAATTTTTCTGTAGTTTCCACATTCGGTTGGGTCACCTTTATCCCAAAGAAGACTCGATAGTACACAACAATACTGTTGTGTTGAGTCACCTGAGACTCATAGCAGCCCTATGTACAACAACTCTGAACCTTGCTCTATCCTGTGTCAATCTTATTGTCTCTGACACTCCTACCTCCATTACCTCAGTCACTGAGTCAGTCCATCTCATCAAAAGTCTTCTCTTCTGCTGTCTCTCCAGACTTCTAAGCATAATATGTCTTTCTAAGGATTGGTTTCTCCTTGCAGTATGCCCAAAGTATGTCAGATGGAGCTTCAGAATCCTTGCCTTTAAGGAGCAGCCTGGTTTCACCCTCTCAGGGACAAATCTGTTTGTTCTCACAGCAGCCCATGGTATATTCTGTACTTTGTTCCAGCACCACAGCTCAAAGGCGCCAGTTCTCCTATTAACCCTAGTTATTGTCCAGTTGTCTGATGCACAGCACATTAATTGTGAAGACCATGGCCTGGATCAGGCCCAGCTTGTCTCCAGATTGACATCATTGCTCTTCAGTGCTCTGGAGATGTCACTTTCCCAATGTAATTTAGCATTTGATTTCCTAGCTGCTACATAACAATAACACGTAACTTCGCCAAAGAGGGTCTTTGTTCATCAGTCCAAGAATGTTTATTTCTTTTTTATTATCTTTTTTATTCAAGAATGTTTATTTCTTTATAGCAAGTTAGATCTTGTTGACCAAAAGGCATAGCAACACTAAATTCAAATTTTCACAAGTCTAATTTTTTTTAAAATAGTTCCAGGAAGCAGATTTTTAACAAAATAAAGACTCAGTACTTTAAATATCCTTCGGAACTTCATCAATTGCCTACTAGCAAGTAAATTAAATAATATAATCACAAAGACTTCTAAAACAAGTGAGAGGGGTGTGGGAACTGCCTAGTCTGACCTCCACAAATTTCACAATGGTGCACTATCTCCATTAACCATATCCACAGCACAAAACCTGCTCGCTTGAGGTAAGGCATGATCTACACATTCACATACTTCTACTAATTTTAACAGAAATAAAGTTTGCTCCATTTAGTATTAATTCAGGGCTCTTATCAAACTACTACTGGGTCTGAAATTCAAAGTGAAAGCCACACGGCTTTCTCAGAATCATACTCACAAGAACAATTTTTATTAGGAAAATGAACAGGTTACATCTCAGGTTGGCATCAGAATACAATCAGTCAGGACAGCTTCTCAAGCATGGTAACATGTTCAATAGCCTTTAGCCTTGCAGTTTTAGGCCAATGCTACCAAGTTTTCTTGTTGTTGTTAAATGCCATCTAGTTGACCATGACTCATAGCAACCCTATGCACATTAACTCTGAATTCTGCGCTATCTTGAGCCAATATGACCAACTCTGACATATTTACCCCTGTTACCACAATTGCTGTGTCAATACATCTCTTCCAGGGTGTTCCTCTCCTGCACTGTCCCTCCACCCTTCCAAGCATTATGTCCTTCTCCAGGATTGGGCTCTATTGTGAACATGCCTAAAGTATGTCGTGCAGAGCCTCAAAATCTTTTCACCCTCTCCAGGAAAGGCCTGTTTGTTCTTTTGGCAGTCCATTGTGTGTTCAATAATCTTCTTCAGGACCACAACTCAAAGACATCAATAATTCTTTTTTCATCTTTAGCTTTCCAATGCATAGCAAAAAAATCTTGAAGATCATGGACTGGATCAGCACACCTTAGTTTCTTGACTAACTTTGCTGCTCTTCAGTAATCTGGAGATATCCCTGATAGCAGGTTTTCCTAATGATCCAAGTTCTCTTGTTGTTGTGTACTGTCAAGTCAGAACTTACCCATAGCTGACCCTCCAATAGGATTTTAGAGACAGTTAATTACATGGTTCTCTTGTGGATCAGCTGGTAGATTAGTATCACATGCTTTTGGGATTGCAGAACAGCTTCTTGCCACTAGGGCACCGGCGCAAGCTCTCTTAGTCCTATCAATTATGTCATCTGTTCCAGATTGCCAGTTACTACATTCACAATGTATAATCATCCATTCCCTTCAGAAAGTTGCTCCCTTCTCCCATTCCAGTATCACATTTATTATCTATCCATTCTCTCCCTGTACTCCTCTCTCCTGTGTCCATTCTGTTTTTGTATTTTTAGTGATCCTATGCAATATATATTCTTTTGTAACTGAAATATTTTACCTAGCATAATGTATTCCTGATGGATTCTTGTTATGTAGAGTTTTAAAAGTTAATTTTTTTCCAGAGTTACATGATAATTTCACCATAGAGATGTACCACAATTTTTCTATACAGTCACTTTTTGACGGGCACTTTGGCTGCTTCCTTCTTTTCACTATTATCAATAATCATGCAATAAACATGGTTTGCACATATAAATACTAATTTTTAATATTAATGGGGTTTTATATAAATGAAAGTAGTAAAATACAGATATGTTTTTTATATTCCAGAATTTATTCACTGATGCATACACCACAAAAAAGTGCAGAACTTAGAAAATAATTAGAATGATCTCAGTAAATTTAAAAGGATTGCTACGAATCACATTGAATTAAAAACAATTTTTTTGTGCATAACTTAATATTCACTGAAGAACAAATTCAAACCTCGAGTTGTTATAATCAAGGATGCTTTAGGAAGAATACTAAATGATCCAGGAAATATCAAAAGAAGATGGAAAGAATATACTGAGTCACTGTATCAAAATGAATTGGCAGACACAGAAGAATTTGATGAAACAACATATGAACAAAAGCCTATGGCGATGAAAGAAGAAATTCAGGCTGCTTTTAAGGAAATAGCAAAAAAATAAGGCCCCAGGAATAGATGGTATACCAATCGACATATTTCAGCTAGCAGATGCTGCCCTGGATGTGCTCACCAAGTTATGCCAAGAAATCTGGAGAACAACCACTTGGCCAACTGACTGGAACAGATCTCTCTTTGTTCCTATCCCAAAGAAGGGTGACCCAATAGAGTTTGGAAACTATAGAACCATATCATTGATTTCACATGCAAGCAAGTTTCTACTGAAGATTATCCAAAAACGACTAGAACAGCACATCAGTAGAGAACTGCCAGAAGTCCACGCTCGGTTTAGAAGGGGTCATGGTACGAGGGATATTGTAGCTAATGTTAGATGGATCTTAGCTGAAAGCAGGGAGTACCAGAGGAATGTATATCTGTGTTTCATTGATTATGCAAAGGAGTTTAACTGTGCGGATCATAAAAACTGTGGCTGACTCTGAGAAGAATGAGAATCCCAGAACACTTGATGGTGCTAGTGCAAAATCTATACTTGGACCAAGAGGCAGTCGTCAGAACAGAGCAAGGAAACACTGTGTGGTTCAAAATTGGAAAGGGTGTACACCAGGAATGTGTGCAGAACAGATTATCTGGGAGGCTGGGCTATATGAGGAGAAGTGCAGTGTCAGGATTGGTGGAAGATTCAGCAACAATCTGCATTATGCGGATGACACAACCATGCTTGTTGAAACCGAGGAGGGCCTGAAGCGCTTGCTGCAGAGGGTCAAGGACTGCAGTCTCCAATATGGATTAAGGCTCAATGTCAAGAAGACCAAGATTCTCACCACTGGACCAGTTGACAGCATCAGGATGAATGGTGAAGAGACTGAGATTGTTCACAGCTTTAGTTTGCTTGGCTCCACAGTCGGCACTCTTGGCACCAGTAGCCAGGAAATTAAAAGATGTATTGCCATGGGAAAGTCCGCTGTTAGGTACCACTCTAAAGTATTGAAGAGCAAAGGTGTCTCTCTGGAGACTAAGGTGCATCTGATACAGGCCATGGTCTTTACTATCACTTGTTATGCATCAGAGTGTTGGACAGTGACTAAGGAGGATAGAAAGAGAATTGATGCCTTTGATCTGTGGTGCTGGAGAAGAGTATTGAAGGTACCGTGGACTGCTAGGAAAACAAACAGATTCATCCTGGAAAGGGTTAAACCAGGCAGCTCCCTGGAGGCAAGGCTTCTGAGGTTCCGTCTAACATACGTTGGACATGTTGTAAGGAGGGACCAGTCCTTGGAGAGGGAAATCATGTTTGGTAAGGTTGAGGGACAGTGCAGGAGAAGGCCCTCTGTGAGGTACATTGATTCAGTGACTATTGAAATTGGGATGGGTGTGTCTGAGACAGTGAAATTGGCACAGGACAGAGCAGAGTTTAGGGCTGTTGTACATAGGGTTGCTATGAGTTGCAAGTGACTCGATTACACATATCAACAACAACAACATAATCTAATTTTTAAAATAAATTTAAAAACCTTAAAGTATGTAGACATATTGCAGTGTACTTTAGCCTTCAAAGATGCATTGAAATAAGTCTTCTTGTGTTCTGTGAAGTAAAAAATTACTCTTAGCTGACACTCTAGCTCATTTTCTGATGTAGTTCATTACATAGGAGGAGATTTCTCATCTTCTAGAAAACAGCTGGTGGATTTGAACCACGTGTTTTGACATTGCAGCACAGCTTCTTACCACCAATATGTCTATACATAATATCGACTAAGGAGTGCTTGATCCAAATAACAGCATGTTTAATTCTTTTTTATACAACTGCACCATGAATGAGAGAGAGCAATGAAAAAAATAACACTTGTGAATAATGATAAAAAACCTGTAACTGTGGCCTTTGTCTCTGGGCTCCTCTGGTGATACATTGCCACAGGTCTCCAAAGGAATGCCAGTCTTTCCACCACCATCATCAGGGTCTTGCCACCATGTTCTTCTTCTCACCATGGCTTTTGTCCTGTCTCTCTTAAGTCTTGCAGTCCTCAAGTTTTGATGCCATAAGTCTTACTGTCACAAGTTGTGCTTCCACAGTCTTGCTACTCAGTGTGGAAAATACTCTTGCTCTTATCTTGTCCCACAGCTTTGATAACTTGCAAGTCCATGTGTGTGCAGTTAAGGCAGCTTGAGAACAGGGTGGGCGTAATGTAATGACTTTAAAAAGCCAACTTTTAGGCTAACACTGCAGAAAAAGTAATGAATGTCTCTTGGACTCCAAAAAGAACAAACAAATGTGTCTATTAAGATATGTAACTGAAGAATTCCTTAGAGGTAAGGATGGTGCATTGGCATAATTTGAGTATGCTTTCAGGAGGATGTTTTCATTGGCAAAAGACTTCCTATTAGGGTAGCTAGATGGCCCTCATGAAAACAGAGGAACATTCAATAACATGGATTGTTACAGTGACTTTTACAGTGGGATTGAGCACAACAGAAATGTGGCAATAATACAGTATAAGTCAAGATTTAAATCTAGCTTTCATAATGTTGCTATGAATTGTATTTGACTCCATGGCAACTAAAATCAACAACAATTAATGCAATGTAAAGGATTGCTTTTATTTACTATTTTTCTACCATAGTTTATAATTTCCACCAAATTACTGAGTGAAAACATGCAAATGAACTCCTAGTGGATGCTGTTGTTAGGTTATTTCCAGTTGACAATGACTTATGAACAAGAGATTCGAGAGTTGCCCTCTACCATGCTATCTTCATAATCTCTGATATGCTCAAATCCATTATTTTAGACATGGTGTCAATCTGTCTTCTTGAGGGTCTTTCCCTCTTTTGCTGAATCTCCACCTTTCTAATATGTCATTTTCAAAGACATGGTCCCTCCTGACAACATGGCCCAAGTATACAAGATAAAGTTTCACTAGGTTTGCTTCTAATGAGAACCTTGGTTGTACTTCCTTCAAAAAAGACTTGTTTGTCCTTTTGGTAGTCCTTGGGATAATGAGTACTCTTTTTTTTTTTTTAATGCTACATTTCACTTTACTTCATTATCCAACTTTCAGATGCATAGGAAGTAATTGAAAAGATCAGAGCTTAGACCTAATCTTTTAAACTTGTCTCCTTGCTCTTTATCACTGTGAAACAAACAAACAGATAAAATGTAAAGATGGCCAAGATTGACTTCTATCCAATTCATAAAGGGGAACTATCCCCATCAATATTATCAATAATAGCATAATAGTACCAAAATAGCTACAAGGTCATGCTCTTGCACTTATTTTTATCAATAATTGGGTCTATGCTCATTGCAAGACTCACAGACTTTACTAATAGTTTAGAGATTTAGTGGGAAAATAGGTTACAGTGTGAGGAAGGCAAAGAATATTCTCTCCACTGGACCAATTGGGAGCGTCAGGATGGATGACGAAGAGATTAAGAGTGTTCACAGCTTCAGTTTGCTTGGCTCCACAGTCAACACTCTTGGCACCAGCAGTCAGGAAATCAAAAAGCGTATCGCGATGGGAAAGTCTGCTGTTAGGGACCTTTCTAAGGTACTCAGGAGCAACAGTGTCTCTCTGGAGACTAAGGTGCGCCTGATACAGGCCATGGTATTTGCAATCGCTTGTTATGCATCAGAGAGTTGGACAATGACTTGGGAGGACAGAAGGAGAGTGGATACTTTTGAGCTGTGGTGCTGGAGAAGGGTACTGAACGTACCATGGACTGCCAGGAAAACAAACAGATTCATGTTGGAGAGGATTAAACCAAGCTACTCCTTGGAGGGAAGGATTCTGGGGCTTCGTCTGACATACGTTGGACATGTTGCCAGGAGGGACGGGTCCTTGGAGAGGGACAACATGCTTGGGAGGGTGGAGGGACAGCGCAGGACGGGAAGACCCTCTATGAGATGGATTGATTAGGTGACTGGGGTAATTGGGATGGGTGTGTCAGGGGCGGTGCTGTTAGCGCAGGATAGAGCAGGGTTTAGGGCCATTGTGCATAGGGTCGCTATGAGTCGGAAACGACTCGACAGCACATAACAACAACAACAAGTCCAGGTTCAGTCCAGCAATCCCATGCCATATTGTTATTGTTGTTATGTTCTGTCAAGTCAACTACAACTCATTGTGACCCTACGCATATTATCTCTAATCCCTGCTCTCTCCTCAGCCGATCTCATTGCCTCTGACACACCTAGCCTCAATACCCCAGTAACTGTGTCAATTCATCTCCTCTGGGGTCTTCCTCTCCTCAGTGACAGTCCAGGTTCAGCTCAGCAGCACAAATGCAAGATGCTTCTGGTTTCTTCAATTAGTACAGCAAATTTTATCTCAAAACCGTTAAAAATCATCTTTCTTTCAATCATTCAGCAAGCAAAGAATTAATATATCATTTATCTCCAGTGTTCCTCTGATTATTCCTTGCAGTATCTTCACAATCTCTTCACCACTTTCATCACTATATATTCACATTTCTTCACTACCATCTCTCACAATGTGGAAAGTACTCTTTTATATTGATCCCACAGTTGTTGATGATTTGCAAGACCATGTGTTCTTAGGTAAAGTAGCAAGAGATTATAACCCCATGGGGGAGATAACACAGTGGCTAGAAAAGCCAAATCTAATACCCCAATCTCTTAGGATAAGTCTTTGACAACATATTTTCCCAAGGTAACAAATCTTTGTATTTCTTTACTTTTGCTCCCAAGGCTGTTGATTATGGAACCAAGTAAAATGTAATCACTGTCAAATTCGATCTTTCCTCTATTAATCATGTTTTTTAATATTGAGTTATTTCAGTTTTTCTGATGTTGACATACAATCTGTATTGAAAGCTGTAGTTTTTTATCTTCTTCAGCAAGTGTGTCAGGAACTCTTCACTTTCAAACCACTAGACAGACACCAACTTTAAGTTAGCAGAGTTCCCTTAATGAACCCTATAATAAGGATAATTGCTTATGAGTTCTGTGTTGCTGTTGTTTCAAATTATTGAATCCATAAGTGGAATATAGTGCTGTAGTAGATAATTGATGTCTGGAGTGGTGAAAAAAATGTTTTAGGGGAGAGGTATTTCTGACCTCTGCCTCATAAATAAACTTTGGCATATTGATCTTTATATAAGAAGTTAGAGGAAGGTAGACAGTTTTGCTGTTGTTGTTGTTGTTGTTGTTATGTGCCGTTGAGTTGCTTACGACTCATAGAGACCCTATGTACAACAGCCCTAATCCCTGCTCTGTTCTGTTCCAACCTCACTGTATCCACCCCAAATACCCCAATTACTGAATCAACCCACCTCATAGAGGGTCTTTCCCTCCCGCGCTGTCCCTCCATCCTCCCAAGCATAATGTCTCTCTTCAAGGACTGGTCCCTCCTTACAACATGTCCAAAGTATGTCAGATGAAGCCTCAGAATCCTTGCCTCCAAGGAGTAACCCGGTTTAACCCTCTCCAGGTTGAACCTGTTCATTTTCTTAGCAGTCCATCGAACATTCAGTACTCTTCTCCAGCACCACAGGTCAAAGGCATCAATTCTCCTTCTATCCCCCCTAATATCCCTGTGTATTGGGATCCAAGGGAAGAGGAAGGAGTGGGAGTACAGGGGTGAGGGTAGGTAGGGGCAAAATTACAGGTTTGCACAATTTGATGGGTGGAGAGAAGAGGTGAAGGAAATGGGAACCTGAAAAGACAGAGTAATGCTGGGCATAGTCTAATTGTGATTAACTTAATAATACATAATGAATGAGAATGATTATATGAAATACAACGTGAATGAAGACTGTTGTTGTATGCCACAGTCATAACCTACTCATAGCTGACCTTTCAGTGTATTTTTAGAGGTAGTAAATCACACATAAGAATATTGTCCATCCTTCTCCCATGGAGCAGCTGGTAGTCTCAAACAAGGAGCGTTCCGGATTGCTGCACAGCTTCTTGCCACTAGGCCACCAGAGCTCCCTAGTGTGAAACATAATATATACCAACTCTGAAAGCAAATTAATAGAAATCACAATTTATTAAAAAACCTCAAACAAACAAAAAGATTAAAGTTGTCAACAGTTACGTCTTGGATCCACTATCAACATCCTTGGTGCTAGCAGTCAGAAGATCAGGAGACCTATTGCATTGGACAAATTTTCTGTCAGAAACCTCTCTAAATTACTATTGAGAATGATGTTAGTCTGATGTTTAAGGTGATCCTACTTCAGGCCACGTGTTGTTGTTTTTTTTTTTATTTTTGTTGTTGTTGTTTCCCCCCTCAATCACTTGATTGATATGCTTCTGAGAGCTGGACGTTGAATAAGGACTGCAGCAGAAGATCTTTTAGCTGTGATGTAGGAAAATAACATTGACAATCCCATTGAATATCCCAAAGAACAAACACTAATTATCCTATTAAATATCCCTAAAGAACAAACAGATGTGACTTGGGGAAAGTACAGCCAAATGCTCGCTAGGGGCAAGGATGACAAAGCTTCATTTCACCTACTTTGGACATGTTGCAAGAAGAGGTTATTCCTTGAAGAAAGGTATCATATTTGGAAAGGCCAGTGAAAGAGAGGAAGATCCTTGAAGAGATACGTTGACACAGTAACAGTAGCAATGGGCTTGACTTTGTCAGAGATGGTGAGGATGGCACAGTATAAGATAGGGTTTAGAGCTGTTGTTTATAGGGTCTCTATGAGTTGTACTTGACTCAACCGTACACAACAACAATATATATAAAGAATATACGGCCCAGCCCAAGCAAATATAAGATCACTCTAAAAATACAGAAATATATAATTATTTTTTCTTTGACATAAAGATTGCCAATATGTGTTTTAATTATAGTAAAAGACTAAAAATTAAAAACATATTCTTCTAATTGTTCATCCATAAATCAGCTGCTCTCAATCATGTCCCATTTGATTTTATTACATGCAGTGTAGACAGGTTGTTTTCCCCAACCTAATTTTTCTGTTTTCATTATCCTGCTACTCAAGTAGTATTATAATCTACAAATCCAGTCCGAGTCATTAAATTTCTGATGGAAGGTACTGTTTGTTTATCATTCCTGTCAGATCTACTTTCTTGCTTGTTAGCATATTTTAAGAATGCATTTCCAAACTCAACTCTCCGGTATTGCCTTTACTCCTATCAAATCAATACATTTTTTCTGCCAAGTCATATATTAAATGTATTACTGTTTCATTGCTGACTGTAGTTCCTTCAAATAAAATACTCCCTAGCCTCCTCTTCTCTAGCTCATCTCACTTACTTTCCTTAAGATACCACTTCACTGCTACTTAAAGACTTAAACTCATCTTTATCCATTGATCCATTTCTGGGAATAGTCAATGAGGGTCAAAGAGATTTAGTGACCTGGTTGTTTATTGAAACTTTATTTATAATAGCAACAAAGTCAGAAGCTCTTGTATGCTTAGCAAATCCATTTAAAATGTTAGGTAAATATTATATTCCATATCGAAATACAGCATATAAATCAGACATCAAAACTCATGCTGTAGTTGACTATGGGTTACATCCTTTCTTTACGAGATGTATAGACCCTGAAAACCCACTGGAGCATCAACTATGAGTCAGTTCAGACTTGAAGACAATGAGTGAGGGAGTCATTTTGGCAATCCTCAATCCTATACTTGTGAATGTGATTTTATTTGTATATATACTCTTTCTTTAAAAATGGATTCAGTTAAGAAATGTGTAACTGGAGTAGTTGTTGTTATGTGCCATCAAGTCGGAACTGACCGATAGCTCACCCTCCAGTGAGTTTTCAGTGCTAGTAAAACTCATAGGAAGAGATTGCTAATACTTCTCCCTGGAAGCAGCTGGTGGATGCAACCATAGAGTCCTGGAGATTGCAGCAGTAGAGCACCAGCATGGGTCTTAATCTCTTTCCCATGGTGATTCTTTTCTTTTTTTTTTCTCATAGTCATCAAGTTGGAACCAATATATTGCTTAACCTCTATTGGATTTCTGAGGCTTTAAATTCCAAAAGAGGAGACTGATTTTTCATCTTTCTCCAGTGGAGCTACTAGTAGATTTGAGTCACCAGCAAAACATGGCCTTAAGGTTAACAGTACATAGTCTACTGACCATGATACCATAACTCTCTAATGGTGTTTTATGAAAGATCAAAAAAAAAAACTTCAAAGATTATGTCACATCAGAGAAGATGCCATGTGAAGATGTTTCTTTCTATTAGCTAGAAACTCCCTGGAAGCTGGATAAGATAAGGAAGTTCTTCAGACATAGATCTAGCATGCCCTAAATTGATCTCTAGCATTCAGATCTGTTAAATAACACATTTCTCCTCTTCTTAAAGAAGCTGTGATGTAATTCTGACGGCACGTGATTTGAGGCCACCGGTTGCTCCATGGGAGAAAGATGGACAATCTTCTCCCGTTGGAGGAAACCCACTGGAGGGTCACTTATGTGTTGGCTTCAACTCTATGGTACACAACAATACAACAGCAAAGCTACTATCATGAGGCATTTTGTTATGTCAGTCCAAGGAAACCACGAGAGCGCATGCATTGTTTCCTTGATGATAAGGGACAGATGCAGGCACCAAATTTCTTCTTGCTTTCTTGCCTTGACCAAATATAGGGTGTTGTTGGAGCTTTGTCAAGTTAGCATAAGGGGAAAAAAAGATAATTGCAGACATTAAACAGACAGTTTTAACCAGAAATTTCAAGTTCTATAGTTTGGAAAATCACCTTAAAGGAAAGCAAAAAGTCATCAGCTGGTACAGAAAAAAAAAAAATTAAAACATAACAAGTATGTTTACACAACTAACAAAATATATAAATCTCTTCAAATACTATCAAAGAGTATATTTGTATAAAACCTAAATGTTGATACATGTATTTTCCTCCCTAGTTGCCATGTTCATTCAAAATGAATCCTTGTAAGTAGTTTAATTTTTATTCTTTCAAACCTTTATTTGTTGTTCTTTCATATATTTTTGTTGCTGTTTTTAATTTTCACTGTTTTATTTATAAAATTTGAATACAATGTTTTTTCACAAAAGATCCTTCCCATTTCCTCTACCCCTGCCAAACATCAAATTGTGCAACCCTATGATTTATACCTTGCTCCCCGCCTATCCTCACCCCTAGGCTTTCACCCTCCCTACCTCCTTGGATCCTCATACTTACTCTATAAGAATGGTTTTATACAATATTTGTACTTATGAGACTGAGTTAATTCACTCTGTATAATGCCCTCCCGTCCCTCCCAAGTTAGGTAGTAATTTACAAAATCATAGCTCCTGCATGCTGCATTGTATTTCATTGTAGGACTGTACCACAACTTCTCAAACCGTTTGCTTGTGGTTGGACATAGGGCTGTTTCCATGTCCTTGCAATGGAGAATAATGCTGTTATGAACATTGGTATCCAAGTGTCCATTTGAGCCTCAGTTCTCATATTCTCAGGGTATATTCCAAGCAACGGAATAGATGGGTCAGATGGGATTTCTATGTTCAGCTTTTTGAAGAAGCACCAAACTGTCTTCCAGACTGGTTGTGCCATTTTATAATCCCACTAACATAAGACTTTCTATCTCTCCACATCCTTTTCAACATTTATTACTTGATGTCCTGTTAAACTTTACCACTGCTACTTGAATGAGATGGTATCTCATTGTGGTTTTGATTTCCATCTCTCTTATTGTCAGTGATTTGGAGCATTTCTTCATGTTTCTTTCTTTTTTTTTTTCTTTTCTATAATTA
>NW_006399783.1:1108975-1125835 GCF_000299155.1 Elephantulus edwardii | reverse complement strand
CTGTACCAGTCAGATCTGATTTAGGGAGCTCTGGTGGCCTAGTGGCAAGAAGCTGCACTGCAATCCCAGAGGAACACGGTTCGAATCCACCAGATGCTCTGCCGGAGAAGGAGGCGCAATATCCTCCTGTACCAGTCAGATCTGATTTGACGGTACACGCACACAAAATAAAAATTTAAAAAAAAAAAAAACCAAACAGATTCAGCCTCCCTACTCTGTTCATTTCTTCATGTTTCTGTTGGTCATTCAAATGTCTTCCTCTACTCACACTGACAAGGACAGGTATAGAACACTTGAACAGATTCGTCACAAAAGAAGAAACTGAAAAGGTTATAAAGACTTCCCCATAAGAAATGTCCTGGACTAGATGGCTTCACAGCTGAATTCTACTAAACATTCGGAAAAGAACTATCAGCAGCTACTTAAAGTATTAAAAAAAAAAAGAAAAAGAATATGGGATCAGTATGGGTTCAGTCTGTGGGTGGCCTAGAGGCTCTTGTGCAATGGTTCCACTCTAGAAGTTGGTGTCTAGCATATTGATGAGGGTTGTGTTGGGTTTGTGTCAGTTAGTATCATTATTTACCCTTCATAAGCAAGTGTCAGCTGGCTGGACTTTTTTTGCCCTTTTTAGTCAGCAAGTACCCAAGGGCAGAGGAAATTTTTTTTATCATAGTCAACAGCATTTATTGGATGTGTCAGCATTAACATTCTTTAAGTGGTATAGCAGTTTGTCTATTCACTGTACTGATTAACTTGGAGTTGCTATAAAGCTGAACACTGTGCCATAGGTGTACCAAATACCATAATGGTTACCCATCATGCACAGTATTTGGAGAGCCATCCAGATTGATTCGCATTTGGAAGCAGGACTGGCATCCACTTCCTAAACTAGATGCTGCTGGAAACTCTATAAACTATCAACATAAAAAAAATAATGTTAATTATAGAACAGAGTTCAGATTTTTTTTCATAGAGTCACTATGAGTCATATTTGGTCTCATGACACTTAACCACTAAGTGAGACTAGTGTTATATTTTGGAGGAACATTCTTCTACTTTGTATATTCCTCTGCCAATTTGCTGTACTGAGGTAATCTGGATTTGTTGTGATGCTGAACCTTGTTCCATTGGGGTATCAAATGCTATAATGGGTTCCCAGTGTGGACAGTGTTTGATTTAGCTCCCAGGTGTTAAACAGGTTTGGAAGCAGCAATGACATCCACTTCCTAAACCACATGCATATATAAACTTATGAACTTGGAGAAATGATGATAATTATGTAGAAAATCTTGGAGTCACTATGAGTAATGCTTGATCAATGGCAATCAACAACAACAACAACATATTTTCATTTATACTTAGTCTTTAATTTTTACATGGTAAAATTGCTAGATGTTAAGGTTTAAGTACATTATCATTTTTAAGCACAGCTTTTTGACCTGAAATTCTTGCTGCAGAAGGTCCAGGACTAAAGCTTTCAGTATGGATTGAAGCTCAACACCAAGAAAACAAAGGTTCTCACCACTGGGCTGATTAGCAGTATCATGATAATGAAGAGATTGAGATTATTAACAGCTTTGGTTTGTTTGGTTCCATAATCAATACTCTTGATACCAGCAGCCAGGAAATCAAGAGACAAACTGCACTGGGTAATTCTTCTGTCAGAGACCGCTCCAGAGTAATAAACAGCAATAATGTCAGTCTGCAGACTAAGGTGCACCTGATCCAGGCCATGATCTTCACAATTACATGCTATGCATTAGAAAGCTGGACAATAACTAGGAATGATAGAAGGAGAATTGAAGCCTTTGAGTTGTGGTGTTAGAGAAGAGTATTGAATATACTATGGACTTTAAGAGAACAAACAAGTTCTTCCAAGAGAAGGTTAAACCAGGCTTCTCCTTGGAGGCAAGTATTCTGAAGTTCCATCTAACATACCTTGGGCATATTTGAAGGCGGGACCAGTCCTTTGAGAGGGACATTACACTTGAGATTGTGGAGGGACAGTGCAGGAGAGGAACACCCTCAATCGATAGTCATTGACTCAGTGACTTGAGTAATGGGGATAGGTGAGTCAGAGACAAAAAGTTTGACTCAGAATGGGGCAGTGTTCAGAGTTGTTGTACGCAGGGTTGCTATGATTCACAGGTGATTGATGGCACATTAAAAAAACAACAATTTTACTAGAATATTATTTTGAAAGTTATAAAATTTAATAAATAATAAAATAAAAAATAATAAATAATGAAATAAAAATATATACATTTAACTCAAATTATTTATGAGCATACTTTATCTGAGTATTTTAACTTTCTTTTATTTGTTTTATAAATGGCCCAATAATATTGACTATGAAGATCATTCAAAAACATTTAGAACAGTACAAAGGAAGGGAATTGCAAGAACCCCAAGAAGGATTTAGAAGAGGCTGTGGCACCACAGATAGCACTGCTGATGTCAGATGGATCCTGGCTGAAAGTAAAGAACACCAGAAAAATGTCTATTTGTGCTTTCTTGACTATGCAAAAGCGATTGCCTGTGTGGATCGTAACAAGTTGTGGCTAGTATTGAGAAGAATAGGATTCCTAGAGCACTTAATTGTGCTCCTATGGAGACTATTATGGGAAGCCAAACTTCATACCAAATATTATATGAAAACCCTTGTTCAGGAATTGAAGGAATTACAGATATATAAGTTAGGATTTCTCTTGTGGCAGATCATAGAAAATGAGCTGTTTGTTCCCTGCAAGACAGGAGACAGCAAGGGGCCCCCTACAGAGAGAGAGTGTTACTTCCTGAGCTAGAGTTCACCCTGAGGCATCAAGGTTAATAGTTAAGGGTAAACAAAATTCTTGCATTTGTGAACCCCTCCTTCCTGTGTCAAGCAGAAGGTTTTCAATAGAAAGAGATTGGCTTCATTTGCATTGACTTCTCTTTGTGATTTACTTCCTGATAATTTTCAATAAAGATACAGAGAAGCTTGGCTTGGGGTCTTCAGTGGAGAACTACTGACCCCCTGTTTTATGCTCTCTGCTCTATCACATTCCTGGCTGTTTGTCTCTTTATTAATAATTATAAAATTATTCCATTCTTTGAGACCCTTGGTCTGCAACACTATATGAAGACTATGCGGAGGCTGTTGTGTGAACAGAGCAGAGGAACACTGCATGGTTTAAAATTGACAAAGGAGTGTGTCAGGGTTGTGTTCTTTCTCCATACCTATTCAATCTGTATGCTGAGTAAATTCTATGAAAAGCTGGACTCTAAGAAGAGGAGGGTGGCATCAGGATTGGAAGGAGACTCATCAATAACCTGTGTTATGCAGAGGACACAACCTTGCTTGCTGAAAGTGAAGAGGATTTGAAGGACTTTTTGCAGAGGATCAAGGAATGCAGTTTTCAGTATGCATTGAATCTCAATGTCAGAAAAACAGACTCTTGTCACTAGACTAGACTGATAGGTAATATCATGAAAAATGGAGAAGAGATTGAAACTGCCAACAGTTTCATCTTGTTTGGATCCAAAATTAACACCCTTGGTACCAGCAGTCAGGAAATAAGGAGAGGCATTTCACTGGGAAAATCTGCACTTAGGGACCTTTCCAAATTATTGAGGAATAATAATGTCAGTTTGAAGACCAAGGTGCATCTAATTCAGGCCATAGTCTTTCCATTCACTTGCTATGCATCTGGTAGTTGCACAATAAATAGGGATGACGAAGGAAGAATTGACACTTTTGAGCTGTGGTGTTGGAGAAGAGCGTTGAACATCCCATGGATGGCCAAGAAAACAAACAGATATGACTTGAAGAGGGTGCAGTCAGAATGCTCCTTGTATGCAAGAATGATAATACTCTGGGCATGTTGCTAGCAAGTTCTATTGCTTGGGGAAGGACATGATGCTGGGAAGGGTGGAGGGTCAACAAAGAAGAGGAAGACCCTTGACCAGGTGGATTGATACGATGACTGCTGCAATGCACTATTGTGTGTCAGGAAGTGTGAGGATAGCACAGGATAGAACAGATCTTTTGTTCATATGGTCACTATGAGTCATACTTGATTCAAAGGCACCTAAAAGCAAAACCAGGGATTATTTTTAAATAGAATAGTAACTTTTCTATTTTAAAATAGAAGTACTTTAAAAATTTTCACTTTCAAAAAAGTGAAAATAAAATGCTAGCACTTTGATCTGTTCACTTATTTTTACTGTTACAATATTATATTATTATGAAACATTTCAGCATCAAGACAATAGTTGAGATAAATACTCTTATAGTTATCAAAATGACTGCACATGTCACTCAACAACTCTGTATATTAATTTTTTAAAAATTGAACGAGAGCATTTGCTCAAGAAGCAGCAATTCACATAAGAAACCCACCAAGATAAATGTTGTCTCTGAAATATAAATATATTTTCCTTTCAAACTCTTACGTTTTATAGTCAAGAAGCAGTTTCTCAGGTTGGACAGTGGATTAGATGCCATTATAAAGGTGAATCACTTCTTCCATGGTCAGTTTGATTATTATATTTTTTTTTTCTAAAGCAAACAAAATAGATCAGTTGTATAGGTGAATTGTTACACTTGATTATTTTATTTTCTCAGCTAGACTGACTTTTTTTTTTTAGCATCTAATCCAACTTAGGGCGTTAATGAATATAATAGCTTGAAAATCAATTGGATTTCCAAGTTGCCAAACTGTTTTATGTCAATTCAGCCATGATTCAGTCATGAAAGAGAAATAGAAAGTATAAACAATTTTAATATTTCTAGTGTGTGTAAGTTTTACTTTATACAGAGTATTTGAATCTTATCACTTATTTAGTAATCATTTTTTTAAAAAAATATAATACCAAACCAAAACAACCTAAATTTTAAAAATGAAAGAAAGGAGGTAGAATTTTGATTTTTCCATGTACACTGGCTCTGAAGCCAGATTATGTGAATAAGAATTCTAATTTACCTGTTTAAAAGCTGCATGACTTTAGGCAACTTTTCTAACCTCTCTAGGCCTTTTTTGCATACTGTCTGTAAAACAGAGATAACAATAATACTTCAGAGAGTAGGTGTGAGGTTAAAGGCGCTCAGGCACACAAAGCACATTGACACAGTACAAATAATAAGCATTGAGTAAATATTAAAAATGATTATTTTACTTGCATCTATTAAGCCCTTTTCATTCCACATTTTACGCTAAGAATAATGGACAAGCTTGACACATTTTAAGCAGATTTTATTTTGAATAATAGTTAAACCTGCAGGGAAATCTCACCCGAAGGTGGTCTGATTCTCCTTGTAGTTCTGTTCACGTCTAAAGCAATGTAATGTGAGGAAATGGAGAAGAAAATAAGCCTTCTAATTTGATTCTCTGTTTAATCAAAACTGTCAAAATTAGGTCAGTATTTCGGAAAAAGAATGGATCTGTGAAATACATAAACGATTGATTATCAAGTCAATAGAGACATTAACTCTTTTATTGTGAGATCTTTTTAATTGCAAGTTAAGATAGTAATAATTAGAGAAAGGTGGAACCTAAGATCTGCAAATCTTTCTTTTTCCTAATTATAATAGAGGAACTTACGTCTTGGCTAACCTCCTATTATAAATAAGTAAACCACTGTTTACATTAAATTTATGTTGATTAAGTGTTTTGATTGTGATTATGTTCCTTTTGCTATTTTCTTTCCTTCTAAATAGTATGAACAGGAAACCTCTAATAATGGCTAAGGACTTTGAGTACCGACAGTGATGGCATAAAAAGCCAGGCTTAGAAATAGTTTCTTCCCTACATTTCGAAGTTTCAACAAAATTGCTGCTTGTGAGTGTCTGGCACTTAGAGAAAAAAATCATCATGGACCAGTTCTCAAAGCATCTTAAATGTTTAAGCTCTTATTTAGTTTCCTTATTTCTTCTTTGTCAGGAAATTTGTTATTTATATATGATAATGAACTTCATCATTATTTTAACACTTGAGTTTAAAGGTAAGAGGACCTGAAGCCTGTCAAGATGATTAAGATAGGTATTTATCCCAAATCAGTAGGCAGAGACATTTCCTTCTTCATTCATTCAAGTATTTACTCCAACAACTGTTTGTGCCTTAGAGACCATCAAACATGATTGAGTTTGGGACTGGAGGCTCAGAGGTGGGGAGCTATTTGTAAAATAGGAAGTTCCATTTACCTACTAACTGCTCAGAAAATAACTTATTCAGGCCTTATGGAATCAGTTGTGGTTCTTGTTTTCAGGGTTTGCTCTGCTTTGTTTTAAATCCCAACAGTTTTACTATTGACTTTCATATATCAGAGTAATCTTTTGATTTAGTCATAACGTTTTTGGAAATGCTATACAACTAGATTAAGGAGTTGCAGTGGCATAGTGTGTAACTTGTTGAGCTACTAACCAGAAGTCATCACTTTGAATATACCAGTAGCTCCCTGGAAGAAAGACAGCCAGTCTTTACTCATAAAGATTTGTAGCCTCAAAGAGCCATGAGGTGTTGCTTTGAGTCAGGCTGGACTTGATGATAGTGAGCATTGATTAGGTTAACAACAACAAAAGACAGAAAGTCACACAAGAACAGAAGAAATCTCATTTGCATGCTAAAGCAGGTGGTACACCAAGACTCCCAATAGAGGGCTGCTTGAAAAACTTTTGAATGCATTGGATTACTGCTGAAGCAGCATGAAAATAAGTATTTATTTCCACATGAGAACAGAAATCATGTATGAAGAAAATGTTTGAAGGGCAGAATTTTTAAGTGCTGAAGGAAAAGAAATGTTAACTTAGAATTCTATATCCAGCAAAACAAATCTCAAAGTTACACTCCCAATTCTGACACCAATGTATAAAATCTGTAGACTCATTCTCCAGTTAACCAAAGCTGAAGAAAACCATGGAAAGAAAAACAAATGATAAAGAGCATGTAGAAGTTATCCTAAGGACATTGCCTTTGTTGAGTACAACGCACAGATAGTCTATGAACAACAGATCTGAGCTCAGCCCTATCCATTGCCACCTTCATCGTATCTGACACATCAAGATCATTGCTGTTGTCAACAGGTCAATCTTTCTTATTCAGAATATTCCTCTCTTTCATTGACCCTCCACTTTTACAAATACGATGTCTGTTTCCAAGGAAGAGTCTTTGCTGGTAACATGCCCAATATAGTGAGATGAAGCTTCTTCACTCTGGCTATATATACTTTTTCCGAGACATTGATGTGTTCTTTCGGCAGCCCATGGATATTATTCTAAAACATCACAGCTAAAATGTATAAAATTTCTTTCTGTCTTTTTTTATTCCATCTCCAACTCTTAGATGCATAGCAAGTGATCAAAAATTCTGTGGCCTGAATCATGCGTGTCTTTGTTGTTGTTATTGTTATATGCCATTGAGTCATTTGCAACTCATAGCAACCCTATGTACAACGGCCCTAAACCCTGCTCTGTCCTGTACCAATCTTATTGTCTCTGACACACCTACCCTAATATCCCAGTAACTGAATCAATCTATCATAAATCTATCTCATTGAGAGTCTTCCTCTTCTGTGCTGTCCTTCCACCCTCCCAAGCATGATGTCCCTCTCCAAGTATTGGTCCCTCCTAGCAACATGACCAAGAAGCTTCAGAATCCTTGTGTCCAAGAAGCAGACTGGTTTAACCCTCTCCAGGATGAAGATGAACCTGTTCGTTCTCTTAGCAGTCCATGGGATATTCAATATTCTTCTCCAACACCACATCTCAAAGGCATAATTCTCCTATCATCCCTAGTCATTGTCCAACTCTCTGATGCATAGTAAGTAACTGAAAAGATTATGAACTATATCAGGTGCACCTTAGTCTCCAGACATCATTACTCTTCAGTATTTTGGAGAGGTCTCTGGCAGCAGATTTTCCCTATGAAATTAGTCTTTTAATTTCCTGGCTGCTGGTACCAAGAATACCAAGAGTGTTAATTGCAGAGCAAAGAAAATTGAAGTTTTCAACAATCTCAATTTTTTCATCATCCATCATGATGCTGCCTATCGGTCCAGTGGTGAGAGTCTTTGTTTTCTTGATTATTGAGCTTGAATCTATATTGAAGGCTGCAGTCCTTGACCTTCTACAGCAAGCTCTTCAGATTCTTCTCAGTTTTAGCAATCAGGGTTGTGTCATCTGCATAACACAGATTGTTGATGAATCTTCCTCCAATCCTGATGCCACATTTCTGCTCATAGAACCCAGTCTCCTGGAAAAATCTGTTCTACATATAGATTGAAAAGATATGGAGATAGGACACATCCCTGACATACACCCTTCCCAATTTTGAACTATGCAGTGTTCCCTTGCTCTGTTCTGATGACTGCCTACTGGTCCAAATATAGCTTTCACATAAGCACAATCAAATGTTCTGGGATTCCCATTTTTCACAGTTAGCCACAGTTTATCATGGTCCACAATGAAACACAGATAGACATTCCTTTGGTACTTCCTGCTTTCAGCTAAGATCCATTAACATTAGCTACAATATCTCTAATGCCATGACCCCTTCTAAACCAGCCTGAACTTCTGGCAGTTCTCTGTTGATGTGCTGTTCCAGTCGTTTTTGGATAATCTTCAGCAGAATCTTGCATGCATGTGATATTAATGATATTGTTCAATAATGTCCACATTCTGTTGTGTCCCCTTTCTTTGGAATGGTGAACAAATATAGATCTCTTCCATGCAGTTGGCCAGGTGGTTCCAGATCTCTTGGCACAACTCAGAGAGCACTTTGAGGACAGGGTTTTTTTTTGTTTTGATTTTTTTAAAATATGTCAGTTCATCTGTCATCAATTCCTGGGGCCTTATTTTTTGCCAGTTCTTTCAAAGCAGCTTGAACTTCTTCTTTCATCACCACGGGATCTTTGTCATAAAAGGAATGAGAAGATTTCTATCACTTTTGCAGTCAGATTGATTAAACATGCAATCAAGATGCATTAATAATAGTAGATGACTGTAATGCAAAAGTTGGGAACAGAGAAAAAGGATCAACAGTTGGGAACATGATGTGGTGACAGAAATGAAGCTGGAGATAGAGTGATAGAATTTTGCACAATCAACAATTGATTAATTGCAAAAACATTTTATGAGAAACATAAACGCAGGATATACAATAGAATTCACTTGTTGATATGCATAGTATTCAGACAAATCATATCTTTGGAAAGAACCGCAGGAGAAGCTCAATATCAGCTATGAAAATTAGGCCAAATGATGATTGTAGAACAGACTACCAACTACTCATATGCAAGTACAAGCTGAGGTTGAGGAAAATTAAATCAAATCCATGGGAACCAAAATCTTACCTTGAGTCTCTCCCACCTGAATTGCAAAACCATCTCAGGACCATGTTTGAGGCCTTGAACACTAATGAGCAAAGAACAGATGAGCTGTGGGAGGATATCAAGAATATCACCCAGGAAGAAAGCAAAAGGTCATTGCAAACACAGAGGAGGAAGAAAAGACCAAAATAGATGCCAGAGGATACTCAGATATTGTACTAGAGCCTGAGAAGACAAAGCAAATATAAGAAATCAAGATATTAAGGAGCTGAAAAGAAGATTTCAAAGCGCAGCACAGGAAGACAAAGCAAAATATTATAATGAAATATGCAAAGAACTGGAGTAAGAAAATCAAAAGGGCTGAACTTGCTCAACATTTCTTAAGCTGAAGGAACTGAAGAACAAATTCAAGCCTCTAGTTGCAGTACTTAAGTATGCTTTGAGCAAAATATTAAATGATTCAGGAAACGTTAAAAGAAGATGGGAAGGGTTTACGAAGTCATAGTACCAAAAAGAATTAGTGGACACAGAAGAATTTCATGAAACAATGTATGAGCAAGAGCCTATGGTGCACCTTAGTCTTCAAAATTGTGTCATTGTTCCACAGTAATTTGGAGATGTTTCTGACAGCAGATTTATCCTTTGCAATACTTCTCCTGATTGTATCCAAGTAAGATGAAATCATGAACAATTTCAATCTTTATCTATCATGATGTTTCTTTTTGGTTCAGTGGTGAGAATTTCTGTCTTCTTGATGGTGAGATGAAATCTGTGTTGGAGGCTGTTGTCCTTGATCGTCTATAACAAGTGCTTTCAATCCTCCTCACTTTCAGCAAGCTATGTTGTTTCATTTGCATAACACAGATTGCTGACAAGTTTTCTTCTTATCCTAATGCCACAGTTTTCTTCATAGACCAGATCCTCAAATAATTTGCTCAGCATATAGATTGAAATTATGGAGAAAGGATACAACCCTGACAAACATCTTTCCTGAATTTTAACAGTGCAATACTCCCTTCTTTTGTAGAGACATGTTCTTGATCTAAGTAGAGTTTTCATGTTATCATAATTAGGTGTTGTTGGATTCCAGTTCTTTTCAATGTCAGTCACAGTTTATTATTATCAACACAGTCAAAGAAAGACAGAAAGTAAATGGAGTCAAATTATCTAGAAATTGTCCTAGGGACTATATGAACATTTTTTTCCAAGCAAATCTAATTAAACATAATAAGAACAACATGAGTCTGTGGTACATATGGCAAAATCTGCTTCTTGACATTGTAGCCCAGCACCAACAAATAAAAAATAAATTATTATATAATTCAAGTTACATAAAATGTACAGAAAAGTTCACAGAAGCAGAGCACAGACTTATGATAGTCAGAGGCTGGAGAGAGGTGGAATAAGGACAGGATAGAATTGTCATCTGGCATGAAATAGAATTTTAGATACTGGACTGTGATGATAGTCTTATGATGGTATAAATCATCAGTGTCTCAGAATTATACAATTTAAAATGTTAAATTTTATGTTGTGTGTATTTACCACAGTAAGGAAAATAATCTTAAATTCATATACATTTCTGTGGGAAAATTAATGTCTAGCAACTCCATACCTTTTCAACCTGTATGCAGAGCAGATTATCCGAGAGGCTGGGCTCTATGAGGAGAATTGTGGCATCAGGATTGGTGGAAGATCTATTAACAATCTGCGTTATGCAGATGACACAACCCTGCTTGCTGAAACTGAGGAGGATCTCATGCACTTGCTGCGAAGGGTCAAGGACTGCAGCCTTCAGTATGGGCTGAGGCTCAATGTCAAGAAGACAAAGATTCTCACCACTGGACCAATTGGCAGCGTCAGGATGAATGGTGAAGAGATTGAGATTGTTCACAGCTTCAATTTGCTTGGCTCCACAGTCAACACTCTTGGCACCAGCAGTCAGGAAATCAAAAAGCGTATCGCTATGGGAAAGTCTGCTGTTAGTGACCTCTCTAAAGTACTCAGGAGCAACAGTGTCTCTCTGGAGACTAAGGTGTGCCTGATACAGGCCATGGTCTTTGCAATCCCTTGATATGCATCAGAGAGTTGGATAATGACTAGGGAGGATAGAAGGAGAATTGAGGCCTTTGAGCTGTGGTGCTGGAGAAGAGTATTGAATGTACCATGGACTGCCAAGAAAACAAACAAATTCATCCTAGAGAGGGTTAAACCAGGCTACTCCTTGGAGGCAAGGATTCTGGGGCTTCATCTGACATACTTTGGACATGTTACAAGCAGGTCTTTGGAGAGGGACATCATGCTTGGTAGGGTAGAGGGACGGCGCAGGAGGGGAAGACCCTCTATGAGGTGGATTGATTCAGTGACTGGGGTAATCAGGATTGGGTGTGTCAGAGGCAATGTGATTGGCACAGGATAGAGCAGGGTTTAGGGCTGTTGTACATAGGGTCGCTATGAGTCGCAAACGACTGGATGGCACATAACAACAACAAACAACAAGCAATCTAATATTTCCTCATGATATTAGATAAATAATTATCATTGATGTTGATGCTGCTATGTGTTGTAGAGTCTAATTGACACATCTTATGCAATAGAATGGAACATTACCTGGCCCTTTGCCAACCTCACACTCTCTTTTGGCCTTCAGCCATTGTTGCAGGCTGTGTAGTTATAAGGTATTTTGGTATAAATAGAAGTTTTCAGTTAGTTGTTGTTATTGAGTATGACTCATAGGAACCCCATAAACAACAAATATGAAGCCTGTCCTATTCTGGGCCGTCTTTAAGAGATTGAAATTTCTGGTCACTTCAGCTTACATGATTCCAAAATCAGTACTCTTGGCAGTAGCAGTCAGGAAAGCCAAAAACAAATTGCATTGGGAAAGTGTGTTGTCAAGGACCTCTCTAGCGTACTGAAGTCAGTCTGGAGACTGGGGTGTACCTGTTCCAGGCCATAATCTTCACAATTACTTGCTATGCATCTGAGAGCTGGATGAAAACTAACGATGATAAAAGAAGGGTCGATGCTTTTGAGTTGTGCTGCAGGAAAAAAATATTGAGTATACTATGGTCTGCCACAAGAACAAAAAGGTGTGTGCTAGAGAGGGTAAAACTAGGCTGTTTCCTGAAAGCAAGGATTTTGAAGCTCTGTCTCACATACTTTGGGTACATGGACAGTCACTGGAGAGAGACATTATGCTTAGAAGGGTAGAAGGACAGCTCAGGAGGAGACGCAGGGTGAGAGGAATGGACTCAGTGACTGAGGAAATGGGATTGGGCGTGTTGGAGATCATGAGATTGTCAGGACAGGGCAGGGTTTAGAGTTATGTATATAGAGTCACAGGCAACTCGATGACACAAATCAACAGTAACAACAACAAACACACTAGAGCCCATAGTGGCAGTCACTATTCAATCCAACTGGTCGAAGGTCTTCCTCTCCTTTGCTGACCCTCTACCCTTTCAAGAATCATGTCACTCTCGAAGGAAATAGCACGTCCCAGTGACATACCCGAAGTATGTGAGGTGAAGCCTCATCATTCTTGCCTCCAAAGAGCACTCTGGCTGCACCCTTTCTAAGGCATATCTATTAGTTTATTTGACCGTCCATGGAATGTTCAGTGTTCTCCTCCAACACCACAGCTAAAAGGCATCAATTCTTCTTCTGTAATCCTTATTCAATGTCCATCTCTGAGATGCCTGGCAACTTATAGGAAAGACTATCAGTGAAGTCAGATATTATCTTAGTTCTCAAATTGACAATTGGGAATTGTTCCTAACTGCAGATTTTCCCAGTGTAATGTTTCTTCTTATTTCCTGACTTCTGGTACCAAGAATGTTAATGTGGACCCAAGCAAGATGAGCTGTTAGCAGTTTCAACCTCCTCTCCATGTAACATAATGCTTCCTGTAGGTTCAGTGGTAAGAATCTTTGTTTTCTTGATGTTGAGATGAAAGTCATACCAAAGGCTGCATTCCTTGATATTCTGCAACAAGTTCTTCAAGTCCTCCTCACTTTCAGCAAGCAATGTTGTGTTATCTGCATAATACAGGTTATTGATGAGTCTCCTTCCAATCCTGATGCCACACTCCACTTCATAGAGTCTAGCTTCTTAAATGACTTGTTCAGTATAAAAATTAAATAGGTATGGAGAAAGAATACAACTTTGACATACACCCTTCTTAATTTTAACACATTGGTTTAATTGCCTAGGATTCAGATTACTTGGTCATCTGGTAAACATATTAATATAACTGCTAAACTTATTAAAAACAAAACAACAACAACAAAAAAAGCAATGATCCAAAGTGGTTGTAACATTTTGCATTCTATGAGTATGTACAAAATTTCCAGTTTTAGTAAATCTTCACTACACTTGATATAAACAAGTGATTGAAAATCAGGAAAACAAATATTTTGATTCATAAAAACAGCTAAAATGTCTCAAAGGAGTTGAAAATTACAAATCTATATACCCAAGAAGCTTAATAATCTCTGAGATTGATAAATACACACAAACCAGCATACATGGTGCATGGGTACGCATACATACTCAAGGACCTATACATAGGAAATGACATGATAACATGCTGAATGGAACATATATATATGCTAGAAAAAGATATATTGTTCATCTAAAATTTAGTGTTACCAGGCATACTACATTTTACATGGTACATTAATAGGACAGAACAAAGAGTTCAAATGTAGTTTCAAATATATATGATCAATTGATTTTCAACCAATGTGTCAATGTCTCCAAGCAACTCAATAGGGAATCTTTCTCCTGAGCCCCATTTGTACTAAACAAATAAGTATGCATATAGGAAATAAAGACTCTTGATCTTTAGTTTACATCATATATTAATATAAATTAAAATGGAGGATAGACTTAAGCCCAAAAGTAGAAAGTCTTCTAAACTCTTCCTATTTTTATCATAAAAATATTTCTTAGATTGGACACAAAAAGCATATATGTAAAAGATAAACTTGATTCTATATAATAAAAAATATTTATATTTTACATGCCAAACTGCTATCTAAGTGGCTGAGAGCACGTAAATGGATAAAGAAGGTTTAACACAGTCATACAATAATATTATGTATCATTGAGTCAGAGCTGACTCATAGCAGGATCTGATACATTGAGTCAGATCTGACTGAAAATCTCCAGTGGGATTTTAGGATCAGTAAATTAAAGGAAGGGAAGAGATTGCACATTTCCTCCTCCTCTCCCCCCATAAAACAGCTGGTGAAACTGAACTGTGCACCTTTGGATTGACAGCACAGTTCCTTACCACTGAGCTACCAGTGTTCCCTAATGGAGTACCACTCAACTATAAAAATGTATGTATTGCCAGTACATGTAATTAATATAAATAAATCTTAATATATCATGCTGAGGAATTAGTCAGATACAAAAGAGTACCTGAAAGTTTGGATGTTTGCCAAAAGCTTAAGTGTGATCTTTCAGGTTACCACATAGGTAATTACAAAGGCTTTGACTGGCAGGCCTTAAAGGGGAAAATTGTCTTTTCTATACCAGACTTGGTGCACATCCAATACACAGCAGTCTTTTGAAGGGAATTATAGTAAAAAACCTAATCCTCTACCCTCAAGCTCTTATCTTCATTTCTGACATAAGCATCTCCATTCTGTGATGTCCCTGTGGGGAAGTGCTGAGGTATTTTTTAAGCCCTTCTAAATGAGAAAAGCAACAACAAACAAAATCCCTCATTGCTGTTGTTGGATCTGACTCAAAGCACACCCTCCAGTAGGTTTTCTGAGGCTCTGAATCAAATGGGAGGAGTTACTTATCTTTTCTCATGGACTGGTTGGTGTATATAAACCAATAGAGTAGCACCTCTTTTGGATATAACTCCCAAAGGCCTACTAAACTCCTTTTCTCCTTTCTCACTCAGTACTTTTTTGCATCTAATTTTCCCCTTTTCCTAGATAAAATTACAGGATAATTTTTTGTAACAAACCTTAGTAAAGAACACTTCAGGGCAAGCACTGGTTTTTGCCTTCTGCTTACACTAAAATCTGATTCCCTCAAATCAGTTCTGAATCATAGGAAATCCTCTATCAAGTTCCCAAGAGTGTAAGCCTTTAAGGAAGGAGTTATGTCCATCATTCTTCTAAAGAATGACTGGGGAATTTGAAATGCACTATGTATATTCAGGGAAGCTCCAATGGCGTAGTCCTTACAGACGTGTTCTGTTAACCCAAAGACGGGGCCTCTGAGCATGTTTGAATCTACCAATGACTCTCAGAGAGAAAGGCGGACAATTTCCTCTCTATTTACAGCCTCAGAAATCAGTTGGAGGGTCAGCCAAGAAGTAATTCTCACTTGACAGCGATGTGTGTTTCCAAGTGACATGTATAAAAGTTGTAATATTTTCAATTCAGCTTAATGTTGTAGTAGATAACTGGCTGTTTGACAGCACAATCTAAAATTTCTTGAATGAGAGTACTATGCTGAGTGAACTGACTTAGAAGGAAAATTTTGTATGCAATCATTACTGTAGAATGAATATGAGGATCCACGGGGGGAGGACAGGAACAGAGGGTGAGTGTGTGTGTGTGTGTGTGTGTGTGTGTGTGTATCATGGAGTTGTACAATTTGATGGGGGGGGTGAGGGAAATTGAAAGAATCTGGTTCAAATATATTTGAAATTTGTAAGTAAACTAGAATAATAATAACAATAACAACAACAACAACAATGATAATAAGTTAATTATTTCCTTTTAGTAATAAAAATCACCTCAGAATACCTGGCCTAATGGTAGCTGGAGGTGATAGTTGTTATTGTAAGGTGCCATCAAGTTGAGTACTACTCATAGTGACCCTATGAAAAATAGATCTGATTCCTGTTCTATCCTGCTGTGTCATCTTCACCGTCTCTGATACACTTGAGCCCATTGCTGCAGACACTGTGTCAATCCATCTCAGTGGGAGTCTTCCTATCTTTTGCTGATCCTCCACCTTTCCAAGCATGATATACTTTTTCAAAGAACAGCATCTCTTAGCAACCTATCCAAAGTAAAAGAAAGAAGCTTTGCTGTTCTTGCCTCCAAGGAGCCCTTCAGCTGCACCTATTCCATGGCCTCTTTGCTCATTCTTTTGGTAGTCCATGTAATATTCAATACTTTTCTCTAAAACCACAACTCAAGGGCATCAATTATTCTTCTGTTATCCATATTCATTGTCCAGCTCTCAGATGCATAACAAGTGATTGAAAAGGCAATGGCCTGAATCAGACACACCTTAGTCTTCAAACTTTGTGGTGTTTGTTTTATGTTGAGGTGTAATCCATACTGAAGGCTGTAGTTTGATCTTAAACAGTAAGTAATTCTCGTTCTCTTTTCTTTAAGCAAACATGATCATCTTTTCTGTTTATAATAGCTGGTTAACACAGAAAAGGGAGAAAAGTCCAAGATGGATATCAGAAGAAACTCTACGTATTGCATTGGAGCACTAAGAAGCCAAAGCAACAAACAAATGGGTAGAGAAGCTGTGGTGTATTCGCACAATGGAATACTATGCTGCATT
>NW_006399783.1:1096271-1108495 GCF_000299155.1 Elephantulus edwardii | reverse complement strand
AGGGAAGACAAAGTATTACAATGAAATGTTCAAGAAGCTGCAGTCAGAGAATCAAAAGGGCCAAATTCACTCAGCATTTTTTAAGCTGAAGAGCTGAAGAACTGAAACCTCGAGTTGCAATACTTAGGGATGCTTTAGGCATAATATTAAATGATCCAAGAAACAGTAAAAGAAGATGGAAAAAGTATACAGAGTCATTTTACCAAAAGGAATTGGTGGACGCAGAAGAATTTCATGAAACAATGTATGAGCAAGAGCCTCTGGTGATGCAGGAGGAAGTTCTGGCTGCTTTGAAAGAATTGGCTAAAAACAAGGCTCCAGGAGTGCATGGCATACAAACTGACATATTTCAACAAATAAATGCTGCCCTGGATGTGGTCACCAAGTTGTGCCAAGAAATCTGGAAGACAACCACCTGCCCTACTGACTGGAAGAGATCTATATTTTTTCCCATTCTAAAGAAAGGTGATCCAACAGAGCGTGGAAGCAAGATTCTACTGAAGATTATCCAAAAGCAAGTAGAACATCACATCAACTGAGAATTGCCATAAATGGAGCCTGGATTTAGAAGAGGCTGCAGTACTAGGGATATTATAGCTAATGCCAGATGGACCTTGGCTGAAAACAGAGAGTACCAGAGGAATGTCTATCTGTGTTTCATTGACTATGCAAAGGCATTTGACTGTTTAAGGTCACAACAAACTGTGGCTGACTCTGAGAAGAATGAGAATCCCAGAACGCTTGATTGTACTTATGTAAAATTTATACTTGGACCTAGAGGCAGCTGTCAGAACAGAACAAGGAAACATTCTATGGTTCATAATTGGGAAAGGTGTGCATCTAGGATGTGTTCTATCTCCATATCTTTCAGTTATATGCGGAACAGATTATCTGGGAGGCTACACTCTATGAGGAGAAGTGTGGCATCAGGATCAGAGGTAGACTCATCAAAAATCTGCGTTATGCAGATGACAAAACCCTGCTTGCTGAAACTGAGGAGGACCTGATGCACTTGCTGAGGAGGGTGAAAGACTGCAGCCTTCAATATGGATTGAAGCTCAACATCAAGAAAACAAAGATTCTCACCACTGGGACTATTGACAGCATCATGATGGATGATGAAGAGGTTGAGACTGTTAACAGGTGCTGTTCTCTCACTCTAGGTACAAATTCCTCATGAGGATACTTAAACCAATAAACTCATTGTCATTGAGTAGAAACTGACTTAGAGCTGACTCTCAGTAGGTTTCCAGAGGCAATAAAATACTTAAAAAGATATTGCTCTTCTTTCTCTTTTCAAGTAGCTGGAGGATTACGATAATTTGCCTTTGGGTTTGAAGCATAACTTCTTACTCAGAAGATCACTGAATCTCCTCAATGAGCACAGTTATATATTTTGGAATTTCCATTCCTTGCAATGAATGTTATCCTAAGAAGATGTTATTATTGACAGAATGAATAATATATGGACTTTCTAGCACCTAGTACTTTGCCAGGAATTGTTTGAGAAATCAAGTATGTATTTCTTCAGAATCACATGTCAGTGGAAATAGTGTATGAAACTTTCAGATTAAGATCAGTTGGGAGAAATTATCTCAATGTGCCATTTGTATTTGGCAATACAGAGAGGTGGTATTATACTTAAATCATGAAACTCAGCTTGGCTGAGAAAGCTGGGTCTTGAAATGTGCTTGCCAAGAGAGTAAAATGATACAAATATGCATACTGAATTACACATGCATATGCTCATATACATAGTTACCCACACACACCATGTTTGCATGATAAAAAAAAAAAAACCCAAGGATGTGTATTGAGCTATTTGGATTTATAATCAGAGAATAATCTAGCATGGTTCAGGATGCCATATACTTTGGGAAAACATTAAGCTCTAGTATAGAGTCACATTTTTTTCAAGAACCCATTTAATCAGGGTTCAGAGGGATTTGAGGCTCTTGACTGCTAAGACTTGAAAGATGAGAATGGGCTGCCTGTGACACAAGCCACAAATCTTGAGCATATGGAAGGGGCTGACCTGCTGTGCTCCACAAATGAGAAATTTGTCTCTCTTGGCTTTTTAGGAGGTGCTAAGTGCTGAGACACTGGCAAAGAACAGCTGTATCCACAAAGCCTGAAGTGAGACACACCTTACTCACAACTTGCAATTTAAGTCTGTGGCTAAATGTAAAATGTTGAGAAGGAGGTCAATTGTAATAAAGTGGAAAAGAGCCCCATAGGCCTGACTCTTACCATCAGAGCTTCTCTGTAGGATTTATAATTATAGGAGAGGCAGACAAGGATCTAAGCAAAGAGTGGAGTTTCTCTGTAAACAAAACAAATGAAATTATTGTGGCATCTTTTTTCATAGTAAAAACTGAAAATTATTTTACTGTGGATTGACTTCCCGGGGGTGTGGTTTTATTCATATCAAAAGGACAATTTTATTTTAATTCTTTCTTTCTTAAATAAGTATAAGTTAAATGACAAATGTTTCTTAACTGACACTCATTTTCTCTTACTCTTGTGAATTTTTAAAGGTACTGGGGTTTACATTCTGTGCTTCTCCCCTCAAGCTTATAAAATATACAAGACAGCAGTGAGCTGAAGGAGCTAAACTGTTTACATCAGTGTTGCCTGAAATTAACTTCATCAGGTGACACTTGTTGCCTTATTAGGTAACAGTGGAAATAATTTGGATCTTAATTGCTCTTAGGGAATAAGAGGAAGCACCTGCACCCTCAGTCTCTCATCCTCTCTTAAGCAGGTTTCTGGGATTCTTCACAAACCCTTTGGAAACATGCTGCCTCAGATCGATAATTGCAGGCCTCAAATTCCCCTCCCTAAGATGAATCCTTTTGCCCCTCCTTGTAAAGCCATCTTTCACTTGTCTCTCTGAAATATATATCTTAATGAAATAATGGGCCCAAACAAATGAGTTTCTCTTCAGATGACACCCTGGTCTGGCTTGCTGGCTAGAAGATGAGGTAAAACATGAAGGCGGTGTTGATGATAGTGATTAAAAACCAGCTTTGACAGGGCAATAACTATAAAATCTTGCTGCTAGTAATAATCTCTACAATACAACAGCAATACTAGAGCACCATATGTCACAGCATAGCAATCCATCTCTGCGAGTGTCACTTTCTTAAGCAGGTTCCAGAAGAACCTATCATTATTTTTAAATGGGGGGAAAGAAGGATACAATTCCATTGCTGTATTGCATTACTCATTACAGTTCTATCTTTCTGCTGACTTATTTATTTTCATGGAAAGGAATCTATATACTTGGAGATATTGGATTACACCAGGTGATTCCTAGTTTATTTTTTCCCCTCGGTTTTTATAGGATCATTTATCCCTTATCATACGTTGTTGTGTTGTTATGTGCCATCGAGTCACTTGTGACTCACAGTGACCCTATGCACAACAGCCCTAAACTCTGATCTGTCCTATGCCACACTATCTCCAACACACCCACGCTGATCACCCCAGTCACTGAATCAATCCACCTCATAGAGGGTCTTCCTCTCCTGTGTTGTCCCTCCACCCTCCCTCTCTAAGGACTGGTCCCTCCTTGCAACATGTCCAAAGTACGGCAGAGATTTTCTGAAATATTTTAGCAAGGTAATTATTCAATCAATCCAGTATGTAATCTCTCTCTCTCTCTCTCTCTCTCTCTCTCTCTCTCACACACACACACACACACACACACACACTTGACATCAGAGGAACTCCTTGCCTACAGTGAGAGTAGCGGGTGAGATTTAACGCCAAATCAAAACCCAACAGCAACAGATGGCAAAACAGGAATTTGGAAGAGGTGGATCTTTAGAACTTAACAATAAAAGTTAACCTGTCTTCAAACTGTATTGGACTTCAACAAGGAGAGTCTCTTCCACTACAGTCAATTTACAGTTATTGAAATTATAATCACTAGTTTCCAAGTTAACAAAACAAGAAACATTGATAATGAATACACTGTTAATTGTTTTATGGGTATAAAAGGAAAAGAAAAAAGTTCTCAAGTAGACATTTGTTGCAGATAGAGTTATTAAACAGTTTATGAAATGTAATGATTTCAGTTCCACACTCTACGTTGTGCTGTATCTAATACTAATATATGATTAGTGGTAATAGCAATTAACATTTCTATAATTCAGTTTCTCTCTCCACTCCACAAAAATTCAGAGGATTGCTGTTCTTAAATAAGGTAATGAACATTAAATGCTTAGAACAGTTCCAGGACCTTAGTAAATGCAATATAAATGGTTGCTATTGTTGTTACTTTGCTGTTATTTATAAAAGTTAATTCTAGAGTCAGAATAAGCTTAATTCTAGCCCTGAACCTGGCAATTACTAACTGTGGGATCTTAGGCAAATTACTTAACCAGTCTAAGCCTTTGAATTGTGATGTTGGCAAAGAATACTGAATCATCCATGTACTGTCAAAACAAGAAACAAATCTGTCTTGGAGAAAGTGCAAACACAGTAATCCTTAGAGGCAAAGAGAGTTAAATTTTGTATCACTTATTTGGGCATGTGGTAAGAAAGAACCATTTCTTGAAAAAAAAAATCAAACTGGGAAAGATAATCTAGAAAAAAAAGAAGACTCTCGATGGATTGACACAATGATTACAATGGGCTTGAGAATGGCACAGAATGAAAGAACGACATGGATAGGATAAAGTTTTGGTCTGCTTTTCTTAGGGTAATTATGAATCATAGTCAACTGGACAGAACACAACAAAAAAAAACTTCCATAAAATGCAGAGAATTGCAGTTTTGTCATGAGTGGAATGAGTAGATTGGGCCATAGGTTAAATACAGAGTAAGACCGTAAGAGTAAGACCTTAGTCTGTATTTGAGACAAAAAATGCATTGTATTCTCCTCCTCACAGGGAATTGTGCTGCTAACGCTAAGATGTAGCCCCTCTTCCCACTCAAATCTACCAGCGACTCTGCAGTGAAAGATGCATAATTCCCTTCCATGCAATGTGTAGCCTTTTGAAACACACTGGAGTGCCAGTTATGAGTTGGTTCAGACTTAACAGCACTGAGTTTTGATTTTGTATTAGCTTCAAACTACCTTTTATTATCATGTCCATCTTCTACTTTCCTTAAGTTAGAAGTGATGATATTCATCTGT
This sequence comes from Elephantulus edwardii, assembly GCF_000299155.1. Lineage (NCBI taxonomy): Eukaryota > Metazoa > Chordata > Mammalia > Macroscelidea > Macroscelididae > Elephantulus > Elephantulus edwardii. The sequence goes on along the minus strand of NW_006399783.1, from coordinate 1,103,349 downwards.
GTATCCCTGCCAGCAGCAACTGAATAATCAATACATAATTTTATAATAATTCAGCAACAACAAGTTCAATACTGCTAATAACAGAAATACATCAAGTTTTCTAAACTTCTAAATGAACACATTTCACTAGAATTACTTTCCTCCTAAATGCACTCCACACCGTCCTCAATTTGCTAACTTGCATATGGGACATTTCAGGTGTTGATAAAATGTTCTAAAACAAATAGATGATTGGAGGGAATATAGAGGTAAATCTCACTGCATAAATTTATGTGAAATTTAACTGTTTTGCGTGGATGAAAGAAGTGGCAACATAGCTTTCCTAAAGCACTTCTTCAACAAGGTGGTATTTCAAACTCCCCAGCAGATGGGAAACAAAGATGAGGACAGCTTGCGAGAAAAAAGACCAAGGCTGTTAAGTCCATTGCAACTTTCTTTTTTCTTTTCTCATTAATTCCTTGATCTTCATTCCATTTTATAACTTAGCAACTATCTCTATAGGGGGAAAAATGTATCTAGTTCTCACTACCACTCTTTCGAGGCTTGTACAGTTCTTGAGGAATAAGCCAAGAGGTTTTCCCTAAATGAGAAGCCCACAGGAAACTTTCACCTGCTCTGCAGGTGAGCAACACTTTCCAGTGAATCTCAATGAACTCAGTACAACTGCTCTTTTGCTTCAGTGTTTGATGTACAGGTAAAGAAGATATTTCACTCCTATGAGTGCTATAGGTCGGATTACCTCATTCAAACAGAAACATACCACCAAAGATTTAAAAGAAATGGATGAAAGAGGAAATATGGTCATGCACAGAAGGAAAAATATGCTTTATTTGGTTTTTACATAGAATACCTAAATCAGACTTACAGAGATGTGCATTAAATCTGCATTTGTACTCCCATATCATTCACTCTCTTTGAGATTAAGCCAGTGGTGTTCCCATGGAGATATTTCACACTGTTCACTTAGGGTTTCTTTTCTAATTAATGATTAATGCCAGCGCCTAATTACAAAGTGTAGTAGGTTCAATAGCATAAAGGAGAGCCAGAAACTTTGAATTCCTGTGGCTTGCTTTTCAGTCTGTTGCTAATTTATGGGAATAATATGCAACTTTAACTTTTAGTTTCTTCATCTAAACCAGGGAACACAATGCTAAAAAAATAGTCAGAAACTTCTGGAAAGCAAAACCGCAGGCCATGTTCAGCTGGCCTGTGTGCCAGACTCAGCCCACAGTGGTATTTCTACAGGCAATTTGGGTTGAATTTTATTATACCAATACTTAACAAGTACACAGTAGTAGTGAATGGTGAGTTTCTTCTGAAAAACTTGAAGATGTATGTTGTTAATTTTTTTTTGTTAGGTGCTGTTCAGTAGAATGTAACTCATAGTTACCTCTGGTGGTGTTGTCATGTACAGTTGAGTCAGACTTGATTCATGGCTGACCTTACAGTGAGTTTCCAGAGGCAGTAAATTGCACGGGAGGAGATTGTCACATCCTTTTTCCGGAGAGCAGCTGGTGGATTCGAGCCATGTGCCTCATAGTGACCCTATAAACATCAAATCTGAACTCTACCCTGCCCTGTGCCATCCTCATCATCTCTGCCACACTAAACACCATTATTACAATCACTGTGTCAATGTACCTCATTGAGGGTCTTCCCTTCTTTTGCTGACACTTCTCTCTTCCAAGCATGTTTTTTAAGGACCAGCCCTTCCTAATAATATAATCAAAGGATGTAAGATGAAGTTTTGCCATCCTTTCCTTTAAGAGACATCCTGGTTGCACTGTTTCCAAGACATATTTGTTAGTTCACTTGGCAGTCCATGGGATATTTATTGCCCTTCTTTTTTTTTTTTTTTTATACAATCTTTTATTTACATTGTTTCATGAGGTAATTCATATACGTTCTACTTTACATTTTTTTAAATAGGTTTATTTACCAACTTTATATACATGTGTTTCACACTATTGTTCACTCTCATTGTGTTCCCTACACTCATTACATACATTATGTTTTGTTTTTTTTTGTTGTTGTTTTTTTAATTTAGGTTGTTTATTTTTCATTTCAGTGAACATCTACAGAGATTTTGGGATTCCATTCTTCTTTAACACCAGAACTCAAAGACATTGATTCTTCTTTCATTGTCTTAATTCACTGTCCAACTCTCCAATCCATAACATGTCATTGAAAATACCATGGCTTGAATCAGATACACCTAAGTTTTAAACTGATATCTTTACTCTTCAGCATTTTGGAGAGGTACCTGATTGCAAACTTACCCAACACAACATGTCGTTTGATTTCCTAAATGCTGGTATCAAATATGTTGATTGTGGATCCAAGTAAAATAAAATCATTGGTAATCTTTACTCCATCTATAATGATGCTGCCTTTTGGCCCTGTGGTGAGGATTTATCACTAGGGATAGAACTCTTAGATGGTAAGGTACTGAAAATGAGGAGGAACAACTTTAAGTATCCATTTATAATAGGAACAGGCATTGTATGAAATTTGGATGTAGGGAAACTGGATGTTTTAAAAAATGAAACTGAACGTACAAAGTTGACATTCAAGGCATTAGTGAGCTAAGATTGACTGGCATTGGTCACTTTGAATCAGAAAATCATATGATCTACTCTTCTGGGAATGAAACACTGAGAAAGAATAGTGTTGCATTCATTGTAAAAAAAGACAATTGTAAGATCAACCCTAATGTACACTGCTGATAGGATATTATCCACATACATACATAGAAGATCTATTAATACAACTATTAGCTAAATATACACACTAGAAGCCAAAGATCCAAAAATTTGGGATTTCTATCTGCTTTTGCAGTAGGAAATTGATAGAACATATAGTGAAGATTTATTAATAATAATTGGTAACTGGAATGCCAAAATCAGAAACAAGGAAGTTGGTAATTGCAAATCACTACTTTGGTGAGAGGATATAGGATATCCTAAGTGACTTCTGCTTCCTTTTCCTGGTTTAGTTTACATTTGATTGACAGTTATTACAATAGTGGGCTGGAACATGGTAATTATAAGAAGAGCACAGAACAGGATAGGCCACAGGTTTGATCCATTGTTCATAGGGCAACTATGAGTGGTAGATGGCTTGACATCACATAACATTTGTCATCAAGTCCATTCCAAATTTTGGTAATCCTGTGTGTGTCAAGGTAGAATTAACTTTGAGCAGTCACTTTAAATGAATGGTTTTCTCTAAGGTTTTCTTCCGAGCCTGAAACTTCCAAACCTTAGATAAGTAGCTGTGGTGTGAAGGATTTATTGTTCCAAATTAATTTCTTAGCCTCGAGTTTAACTTTTCCACGTGGATAAGTGGGATCATGAAAAAGTGTGTATAATACAACAGTATTAATACATCAACAACGGGATTGGTTAGTCTCGCCATTCTACTAAGTTTAAATTATGCAGTTTTAATGGCCAAAATTGAGAATATGAATGGTTCTGTAGTCATTAAAATAGATTTTTAAGACCCAGAAAAGCAGTGAGATAGGTGTTGGACTTAGTCTAATTAAGTGTAGGAACAAGGGAGAGCATGTCCAACCTTGTAGGAATCAGTTCTACTTACTACTAGAATACAAGAACTTCCTATGGAGGAGGATACTTTCCAGTAATTCTAGGCTTTCTTCCTGTAGTCTTAGAAGCATTCTTTAATTCTTTAACAATAGAGACTTAAAGTCATTAACTCTAATGACCAGTGTTATATTATCTACTCATCTATACGTTAATTATCACTGCCAAAGTAGAATTCTGGTGGCATAATCCATGGTGAGTTTTACCATTAATTCAAGATCTACCCTTTTCTGATTTTTTTAATTCACTAGCAATTCAAGTGAATTGCATCAGAGAGTTGGACAATGTATGAGCAAGAGCCTGTGTGCACCTTAGTCTTCAAAATTGTATCATTGTTCCACAGTAATTTGGAGATGTTTCTGACAGCAGATTTATCCTTTGCAATACTTTTCCTGATCTCCCACTACTGGTAACAAAGGGTTTGATTGTGTATCCAAGTAAGATGAAATCATGAACAATTTCAATCTTTATCTATCATGATGTTTCTTTTTGGTTCAGTGGTGAGAATTTTTGTCTTCTTAATGTAAAGTCATCTTTTGTGTCTTTTGGAAAAGGTATTTGCAATGAATAAATCATCGTAAATACAAAATTTAACCATTCTATTTCCAGCCTTATTTCTATCACCAAGACCATATTTCCAACTACTGTTTCTTCTTCGCATTCAATAGAATGTCTACTTATGATTTATAGAGGTTGCAAAAACATTTGACTGTGTGTCTCATGACAAATTGTGGCTGATATTGAGAAGAATAGGAATCCAAGAGCACTTGATTGTGCCCATGAGGAACCTATACCTGGATCAGGAGGCTTTTATGCAAAAGGAGCAGTGGAGCACTGCATAGTTGGAATTGGAAGGGAAGTGTGCCAGGGTTGTATTCTGTCTCTACGCCTATTAAATCTATATTCTGAACAACTTACCGAAGAATCTGAACTCTATTGGGAGAAATGCCCATCAGAATTGGAGGGAGACTCATCAATAACCTGTTTTATGCAGATGACACAACCTTGCTTGTTAAAAGTGTGGAGGCTTGGAGTGTTTATTGCAGAAGATAAAGTAATGCAGCCTTCTGTCTGGATAGCTTTTTAACATCAGGAAAATGAAGATTCTTACCAATGGACTAATAAGCAGCTCCATGATGGATAGAGAGGAGATTGAGACTGTCAATAGCTTCATTTTGTTTGTATCTACAATTAATATCTTTGGTACCAGCAGCCAGGAAATAAGGAGACACATTGTACTGTGGAAAATCTCCAGTTAGGGACCTTTCCAAATTATTGAAGAGTAATGATGTCAGTTTAAGGACAAAGGTGTGCCTGATTCAGGCCATAGTCTTTCTGATTACTAGTTACACATCTGAGAGCTGGACAATGAATAAGGATGACAGAAAAACAAAAATAAAAACAAAAACAAAAAACAACCAAAATCCTGTTGTCTTTGAGTTGTGATGTTGAGAAAAGAGTACTGAACATCCCTTCGACAGCCAAGAGAACAAACAGATATGCTTTCCATAGGTACAGCTGGAGTGCTCTTTGGAGGCGAGAATGATAATATGCTTTGATATACTTGCATACTTTGGACATGTTGCTAGGAGGTGCTATTTCCTGGAAAAGCACATGATGTTCTGAAGACTGGAGAGTCAACGGAAGAGAAGAAGACCCTCAACCAAGTAGATTGATACAGTAACTGCTGCAATGAGATCTTGTGCTTCAGAAAATGTGAAGATGGTGCAGGATAGAGCAGAGTTCAGATCTTTTCTCCACAGGGTCGCTATGAGTTGTGCTCAACTCGAGGGCACCTAACAACAACTCCTTTTCCCAACATGATAATTTCTGCCCAGATTGGCTTCTCTTAATAACATACTTAAGGTATATGAAACAAAGTTTTATCATTCTTATCTCTAATAAGGCCCCTGGCTGCACTTTCTCCAAGACAGATTTGTTTGTTTTTTGACAATTCATAAAATACTCAGTACTCTTTGCCAATGGGACACTTCAGAGACATCAATTCTTCTTCAGTCTTCCTTATTCATTGTCCCACCTTCAGTCTTCCTTATTCATTGTCCCACCTTCAGATGAAGAATCATGTCTTACATGAAGTGCACTTCAGTCTTTAAACTGAGATCCTTACTCTTGAGTAATTTGAAGAGGTCTTGGACAGATTGTCCCACTGCAACACATCTTCTGATTTCTGAACTTATGTTAATATGGGAATTGATTGTGGGCCTACATTAATTGAAAGAATTGACCATATTCTGTATGTAGCATGATGAATATTGATCAATGGGTGAGAATTCTTGTTTTCTTGCTTTTGAGATGTGATCCATATTGAAGACTTTGGTCTTGGGTAAGGACTTCTTAAATCTTCTTCACTTTCTATTATTTGCATAGTGCATATTATTGAGGATTCTTCCAGCAATCCTGATATCACATTTTTCTTCACATAACATAGCTTCTTGAATATTTTTTTTCAGATGAAGATTGAATTTGATCAAATAGTTAAGATAATTTTATTTCTTCCTGATATATCCCTTATGATCTTTCAATATACAATCATAATGCACTATTTTAATTTTCTAAATGCTTTGGAAATCTTTAACTGTATTCTTGAGTTTCAAATTTAATTTTAATTTGATATATTTGTATGTTTATATGGAAATAAACTAGTATATTGTTGTATACCATTGAGTATGTTGTTGTGTACCCCTGAGTCAGACCTGACACATACTGGCTCTCCAGTGGGTTTTCAGAGGCAAATAATCTTAATGGGATGAGATTACTCATCCTTCTCACACAAACTAGTATGTACTAGAATAATTTTTAATGAGAAACATTCAATATATAAAGGAGTTGTATAAAGCATTTTGTGTATATATTCTTCATAATACCTACAGCTAGATCTTAGAGCCTATAGACATAGAGAAGTTAATCTTGACAATTTTGTTCTAGACAAGTATTGATTTTCCAGGTAAAATATTTATTTTGCCTTCAGGGTTATTTCGTTTTTGTACAATTTGTTCTGTTTGCTGATACGCTACCATTTAGTTGTATCCACAGACATACATCACTTCAATGAAAATATTCAAATATTTCAAATTAGATTTATTACGAATACTAGTGAAAGAAACACACCTATATATCATTGTACTTGGTTAGCTCTAAAAGCACTTACACATAGACACACACAGAGAGACACAAATACATATACATGCAATAAAAGCACTTGCAAAATAAAATTATTTACTCTTAAAGAACTTAAGAATAAATTCAAACCATGAGTTGCAATGCTGAAAGGTGTCAGGGACAGAATATTGAATGATTTAAGAAGCATTAAAAGCAGATGGAAGGAGTATACAGAGTCATTATACAAAAAAGAATTGTTGTTGTTGTTATTGTTATGTGCCATCGAGTCATTTGCGACTCATAGCGACCCTATGTACAAGAGCTCTAAATGCTGTTCTATCCTGTGCCAACCTAGC
>NW_006399783.1:1089575-1090771 GCF_000299155.1 Elephantulus edwardii | reverse complement strand
CTAAAATTCTTAGCCTCCAAAGAGAAACTTGGTTTCACACTCTCCAAGACAGACTTGTTTGTTTTCTTGGCAGTCCATGGTACCTTCAAGAATCTTCTTCAGCACCACAACTCACAGCATCTATTCTTCTGTCATCCTTAGTAATTATTCAGCTCTCTCAGGCATAGCAAGTAACTGCAAAGACCATAGCCTAGTCTCTAGACTGACATTATTGCTTTTCAGTGCCCTGGAAAGGTCGCTGACAGCATATTTACCTAATGCAATTTATCTTTTGTTTTCCTGACTTCTGGTGCCAAAGACTGTTGATTGTAGAGCCGAGCAAGCTGTACCTGTTAACCACCTCAATCTCTTCTCCATTCATCATGATACTGTCAATTAATCCAGTAAAATATATTACATTTTGTTCTTTTCAACCTATTATCTCAAGACGATTGAATAGTGGCCTGAGTCACTTATTCCAGAGGAGATTTCTGGGGTTATTTCGCAGATAAATCAATGAAAATGATACTTTAACCAAAAGCACAAAGAAAAATGGACTCTGCATGTGCTTGTTAAATTAATAATATTCAAGTTTTTTTGCCAAACTACCATAGAACACTTGCCATTTAACCTTCAATAAGACAGCTATAGTGTTATAAGGTCATTAAGTATATTATAAGAACTCAATTGATAATAGTCGGACCGGTGAATGTATTTACTTCATAGACGATATCTGTATTTTGTTTTCATTCTATTTAGTCGTTGCTGTTGCTCTTATTTTAATGGAGAGTGCTACACCAAGAAAAAAATACTTATAAAAGAGAACTATAACACTTATAAAGTCAAAATAAGAAGTTGGTCGTCCTTTAATGCATAGCACTTAATGCCAACATTTCCTTCTTCTATTAAAAGGTACTATGTTATCTATTCCTGAGCACCTGTGTATGTATGTCTGAAAATTCTAAAGGTACAGATTAGCCTCTAATGTTACTAAAATTTTACAAACTTGAGAATGCATATGGTCCAACTTTCTAATTCCAAGTTGTTGTTGTTATGTGACGTCGAGTCACCTGCAACTCATAGCAACTTTATGTACAATGGCCCTAAACCTGCTCTATCCTGTGCAAATTTCACTGTCTCTGAAACACCCACCCCAATTAACCTAGTCACTGAATCAATCCACCTCATAAAGGGTCTTCCTCTCCTGCAATGTCCCT
>NW_006399783.1:1077093-1088974 GCF_000299155.1 Elephantulus edwardii | reverse complement strand
TCTTTGTCTTCTTGACATTGAGCCTCAATCCACATTGAAGGCTATAGTCCTTGAATTCTGTAGCAAGTGCTTCAGGTCTTCCTCAGTTTCAGCACATCTGCATAACGCAGATTGTTGATGAATCTTCCTCCAATCTTGATGCCACACTTTTCATGCAACCCTGCCTCCCAGATAATCTGTTCTGCAAATAGGTTGAAAAGGTGTGGAGACAGGACACATCCCTGGCATACACCCTGGACAAATTTGAGCCATGCAGTTTTTCTTTGCTCTGTTCTGACAACTGCCTTCTGGTCCAAGTATAGGTTTCGCATTAGCATAATCAAGTGTTCTGGGATTCCGATTCTTCTCAGAATCAGCCACAAGTTTGTTGTGATCCACACAGTCAAACACCTTTGCATAATCAGTGAAACATAGATAGACATTAGCTGCTTTCAGCTAAGATCCATCTAACATTAGCTACATTATCCCTAGTACCATGACTCCTTCTAAACCCAGCCTGCACTTCTGGTAGTTCTCTGTTGATGTGCTGTTCCAGTTGTTCTTGGATAATCTTCAGCAGAATTTTGCTGCATATGATATCAATGATATTGTTTGATAATTTCCACAGTCTGTTGGATCACTTTTCTTTGGAATAGGAACAAATATACATGTCTTCCAGTCAGTTGGCCAAATGGTTGTCCTCCAGATTTCTTGACACAACTAGGTGAGCACTTCTAAGGCAGCACCTGTTAGTTGAAATATGTCAATTTGTAAACCTACAATTCCTGGGGCCATATTTTTGCCAGTTTTTTTTCAAAGCACCTTTAACTTCTTCCTTCATCACCATAGGCTCTTGCTCATCTGTTCTTTCATGAAATTCTTGTCTGTCAATTCCTTTCATTACAGTGACTCTGTATACTCTTTTCATCTTCTTTTACTATTTCCCGGACCATTTCATATTCTTCCCAAAGCATTCTTAAGTATTGCAACTCGAGGTTTGATTTGTCCTTCAGTTCCTTGAGCTTAAGAAATGTTGGCCGAGTTTGGCCCTTGTGATTTTCTGACTCCATCTCCTTGCACATTTCATTGTAATATTTTACTTTGTCTGACTGCTCTCCCTTTTAAAATCTTCTGTGGAGCTCTTTAATATCATAAATTCTTCCTTCTGCTTTGGCTTCTCTGTGCTCTAGTGCAATATTCAGAGTCACCTCTGACATCCATTTTGGTCTTTTCTTCCTCTCTGTCTTTTAACGACCTTTTGAATTTTTCATGGATGATATTCTTGATATCCTCCCACAACTCATCTTGTCTTTGTTCATTGGTGTTCAAGTCCTTAAACCTGTTCCTGAGATGGTTTTGAAATTTAGATGGGATAGACTCAAGGTCATATTTTAATTCCTGTCTATTTGATTTTATTTTCCTCAGCTTCAGCTTGAACTTACATATAAATAGTTGGCGGTCTATTCAACAATCAGCTCCTGGCCTACTTTTCACAGCTGATATTGAGCTTCTCCAGTAGTTCTTTCTACAGATGTAGTCAATCTGATTCCTCTGCATACTGTCAGGTGAAATCCACATGTAAAACCTGCATTTATGTTTCTCATAATACATATTTGCAATGGATAAGTCATTGGTTATGCAAAATTCAATCAATCTCTCTCCAGGTTCATTTCTGTCACCGAGTCCATGTTTTCCAAATACTGATCCATATTCTCTATTTCCAACTTTTGCATTCCAGTCACCTATTATTATTAATGCATCTTAATTGCATGTTCAATCGATCTCTGATTGTAAAAGTTGGTAGAAATCTTCTATTTCTTCTTCTTTGTGTCTGCTTATGATGTATATATCTAAATGATAGTGGTATTCAATGGACTTACTTGTATGTGTATGGCTATTATCCTGTCACTTACAAATTTTATTTCAAGACATATCTAGAAATGACTTTTTTAACTACGAAGTAACCCCATTTTTCTTCACCTTTTCATCTCCGGAGTCATATGATCTCATGACTCAAAATGCCCCATGCCAGTCCATCTCATATCGCCAATACCTTCTTGTTGTTGTTGTGGTTATGTGCCATCCAGTTGTTTGCGACTCATAGCGACGCTATGCACAACAGCCCTAAACCCTGCTCTATCCTGCGCCAACCGCACCGCCTCTGACACACCCATCCCTATTACCCCAGTCACCGAATCAATCCATCTCATAGAGGGTCTTCCCCTCCTGCGCTGTCCCTCCACCCTCCCAAGCATGATGTCCCTCTCCAAGGACCTGTCCCTCCTGGCAACATGTCCAAAGTATGTCAGATGAAGCCCCAGAATCCTTGCCTCCAAGGAGTAGCTTGGTTTAGTCCTCTCCAAGATGAATCTGTTTGTTTCCCTGGTAGTCCATGGTACATTCGGTACTCTTCTCCAGCACCACAGCTCAAAAGCATCCACTCTCCTTCCGTCCTCCCTAGTCATTGTCCAACTCTCTGATGGATAACAAGCGATTGCAAATACCATGGCCTGTATAAGGCGCACCTTAGTCTCCAGAGAGACACCGTTGCTCCTGAGTACCTTAGAGAGGTCCCTAACAGCAGACTTTCCCATCGCGATATGCTTTTTGATTTTCTGACTGCTGGTACCAAGAGTGTTGACTGTGGAGCCGAGCAAACTGAAGCTGTGAACAATCTCAATCTCTTCGCCATCCATCCTGACGCTGCCAGTTGGTCCAGTGGTGAGAATCTTTGTCTTCTTGACATTGAGCCTTAGTCCATACTGAAGGCTGCAGTCCTTGACCCTTCGCAGCAAGTGCATGAGGTCCTCCTCAGTTTCAGCAAGCAGCGTTGTGTCATCTGCATAATGCAGATTGTTAATAGATCTTCTACCAATCCTGATGCCATAATTCTCCTCATAGAGCCCAGCCTCTCAGATAATCTGCTCTGCATACATGTTGAAAAGGTATGGAGAGAGGATGCATCCCTGGCGTACACCCTTCCCAATTTTGAACCAATATCTAGTATGTCAATATTTATGCTTTCCATTTCTTCCTTAACAATATCTAATTTTCCTATATTCATGGTTCTCACATTCCATTGTCCAATCACTAGTGTCTGCTTACAATTTTTCTTCTTCCTTTGTATTTCCATACTTGAAAGCTCCTCCTCAGTTGCACTGTTTGTCTACATGTGTTCTATTGTATATGTGTATGTAGGGTTTTCAGAGCCCTGCAAATAAAAACAGTGTTGGGAAAGAAAGAGGTTCAGGGAAAGAGGACCCAATGGTCTGCTTCATGAATTACACTATGGGACTGACTTCTTGTCCCTTCAGTTCTTTAATCTGCTATTTTCTGAAATTCTCATGCTGAGCAGTGAGCAGAAAGAGCTGTAGCAGCACACAGGCAGGAGCTGGCACTGAGCCCAGAGACGACTCCTCCAGCCCCGCAGGTCCACGAAGCAGCACTGTCCATCGACCCCCAAGCGGGAGGGTTGACCTCCATCGGTTTGAGCTGCATCTTCGTGAAGAGCAGGAGGAGCCTCAAGCATGAGAAGAGGAAAAGCAGTGCGTTTCTGTTTCTTAAAGGTTTTTTTGGTAATTTTTTTTGTATAAATATTTTGCGTCTCTAGTTAGATTTATCCCTAAATATTTCACTTAATGAATAACTATTGTAATTGGTTTGTTTTTTCCTATTTCCCTTCCTTTCCTTTCGTTAATGCTGAGAAATCCAAATGATATTTATATGTTGATACTGTATCCTGCTATTAATAACTGCATGTCACATTTCAGAAAAGGAGGTTCTTCTGTACCAGGAGCACCAACATCACATGGGAGTGAAGAGGAAATAGATGGACAGAGGTGGACACAGGCCTCAGCCAACGAACTGGAATTGGCTAGGGGTAGAGTAAGAGGGTTGGAGATGCTGGAGGGGAAAAGTGAGGGAACTGAGCTGGATGCTGGCAGAGCAGGAGTGTTGAAGGGGAGATGGTGGACCAACACCTGATCTGTTATCTGCACAATAAGAAAGGTTTCTCATCTGCTCTTTTGGGTAAATTATTTGTCTGTCAAATATAGCTCCAATGTTGGGCGTCCAAATTAAGACAGACTAGGGAGAAGGACTGACCATCTACTTCTGAAATAACAGGTCTTCTCAAACTTATGTAAAACACAGTATACTAGCAGATATGGCACCAGAAGTCCGACCTTTGAACTAGGAATCACAAAGGAAGAAGAACAGTTGTAATCAGATTGGTGAAATGAAATCATTGGTATGGGACAGTTTGAATCAGGACATCATATGAAGTACTACACTGGAAAATGAAAAGGTCAGGAAAATGGGGTCGCATTCATAGTTAAAAAAAGACCATTTCTAGATCCATCTTGAAACATAATGTTTTGAGTGACAAGGTAATATCCGTACACATACAAGTAAGACCTATTACTGCCGCTATCATTCAAATATATGCACCAACAACCAGGGCCAAAGAAGAGAAAATAGATTATTTTTACCAACTTTTGCAATCAGAAATCAATTGAACATGCTTTGATAATAATAAGTGACTGGAATGCAATAGTTGGACACAGGGAAGAAGAATCAATTTTCAGGAAGCATGTACTTGATGACAGATATGAAGTTGTAGATAGAATGATAGAATTTTGTGCAATTAGTGTTCTAGCCATTCATAATAACTTTTATAAGAAAAACATACAGTGACTATACACATATACATCCCCTCATAGTCTACACAGGAATCAGATTGACTACATCTACAAAAAAATATAAAAATCTGTGGAGTAGCTCAATATCAGCTGTGAAAACTAGGTCAGGTTCTGGATGTAGAACAGAATATCAACCACTCATATGCAAGTTCAAACTGAAGTTAAAGAAAAGAAAATCAAAGCCACAGAACCAAAATTTGACCTTGAGTCTATCCCACTAGAATTTAAAGAGCATCTCAGAAACAGGTTTGAGACCTTGAAAACTAATCAGCAAAGACCAAATAAGTTATGGGAAAAATATCATCCATGACAAATGAAAAAAAAAGTCATTACAAAGGCTGAGAGGGAAGGAAAAAAACAAGAAGGATATTAGGAGAGACTCTGAATATTGCACTAGAGGTCTAAGAAGGTCAAGAATTTAAGAAGCTGAACAGTAGATGTTAAAGGGCAGCTTGGGAAGACAAAGCAAAATGTTATAATGAAATGTGCAAAGAGCTAGAGTGGAAAAAATCAAAAGGGACAAATGGGCATTGCATTTCTCAAGCTGAAGGTACTGAAGAAAAAGTTTAAGCCTCAAGTGGCAACATTTTAGGATACTGAGGGCAGAATATTGAGTGACCCAGTAAGCATCAAAAATGAGATGAAAGAAGTACATAGAGACTACCAAAAAAAAAAACACCCAAAAATCAAAAAACAAAACAAAACAAAAACAACCACAAAAAAAAAAAAAAAAACCAAAAACTAAACAACCATAGAGTTCCTATATCAAAAAGTATTGGTTGACACAGAATAATTTAATCAAACAATATATGATTAAGAGACAATGGTGATTGTTTCAGGAGGACGTTCAAACTCCTCTGATGGAACTGACAAAAACCAAAACCCATGGAATAGCATAACAAGTGATATGTTTCAGCAAACAGATGCTATCCTAGATGTGCTCACTTGGTTGCACCATGTAATTTGGAGGACAATTACCTGGGCAACTGACTAGAAGAGAACCATATTTATTTCCATTCCAGAAAAGGGCAACCCTACAGAGTGTGGAAATTATCTAACAATATCATTAATATCACACAAAGCAAGATCCTGGTGAAGAGTATACAAAAATGACTGGGACAGCACATCAGAAATGAACTGCCTGGTCTTTAAAAAGACCATGGAATGAGGGACAACTATAGTCAATAGTAAATGGATCTTAGTCAAAAGCAGAGAGTATCAGAGAAATGTCTACCTGTGTTTCGTTGACTAGGTAGGCAAAGGCATTAGTGTGGATCACAACAAATTGTGGCTGGCCTTGGGAGGTATGAAACTTTAACAACACTTAATTGTGCTCATATACAACTTGTACTGGCCTAGAAAACAATTGTCAGAAAAGAGTAAGGAAACACTGAATGGTTCGGGATCAGGAAAGGTGTGCATCAGAGATGCATCTTATCCCCATAACTTTTCAATCTATATGCAAAATAGATCATTCAGAAAGTTTGACTTTATGAGGAAGAGTGTCGCATCAAGTTTGGAAGAAGACTTATCTATAATCTGATATGTGGATAAGCAACCTTGCTTGCTGAAACTGAGAAGGATCTGAGGTGTTTTCTGCAGAAGGTCAAGAAGTACAGTCTTCAATATGGCTTGAAGCTCAATGTCAAGAAAATAAAGATTCTCACAACTGGGCCAACTGGCAATATCATAATAGATGGAGAAGAGATTGAGATTGTTAACAATTACAGCTTGGTTGTTTCAACGATCAATACCTTTGACACCAGCAGTCAGGAAATCAAAACACAAATTTCTTTGGGAAAACCTTCTGTCAGGAACATTTCTAGAGAACTGAAAGAGAAACTGCATCAGTCTAGAGACTAAGACACATCTGCTCCAAGCTATGGTCTTTGCTATTACTTACAATGCATCAGAGCTAGACAATGACTAAGGATAATAGAAGAAGAAGAATAGATGTCTCTGAGTTGTGGTGCTGGAGAAGAGAGTTGAACATACTATGGACTGCCAAGAGAACAGACAGGTATGTCCCGAAGAGGATGAAATCAAGCTTTTCCTTGGAGGCAATGATTTTCAAACTACATGTCACATACTTTGGGCACATGACCAGTAGAGATAAGTCCTTGGAGAAAGACATCATGCTTGGAAGGATGGAGGGACAGTGAAGGAGAGAAAAACTTTGGATTAGACAGATTGGCTCAATGACTAGGGTAATGAGAGTAGTTATGTTGAAGAAGAGATTGGCTTGGGATAGGGTAGGGTTCAGAGCTACTGTACATAGACTCACTATGAGTTATGGGTGACTCCATGGCATATAACAACAACATTTGATGCTGCTACTTTGCTATATTGGTCAATTTATTCCATCACATTTGTTTTCTGAATTGTTAGGGTTTTCTTCTTATCCTATTGTAAAAGAGCAAAGACAGCATTAGGACAACTGAGTCTGACATGTACTAGTTCTACAAAGTAGAACTAAACACATCATCATCATCATTTACAGAATAAAATCAATTCCCATGAGGTAAGACATACCTTGCATGCTCCTGTAGTCTTTATACTCATTTAACACCAAACTACACTGTTGTCTGTACTGGGTCAGAAAACCATTGCAGTAGTTCACAGACCACACAGAACCATTTTAAGGACGTCAAAAGGCTATGATTCAAATTGGCAGCTAGATAAAAGAACTCAGCGAGGACAACATTAGAAATGTACTCACAGGCACTGCAGCTTTCAATTTTGCGGCTTTAGACCAGAATTATAAATCTCTTAGTCCAGCCTGTTTATGGTTTTCCCCCTTTAAGCCTTAAAAAAAACAAATAACAAAAACCAACCAACCAACCAACCAACCAACCAATCAAAAACACCAAAAACTTGAGCTGAAGGATCTTAACTATGGCAAGTTGGAGTGTCAGTCCAGAGTTCATCTTTGTCTCTTCAGGTCTCTGGGTGGCCTCTGCTACTCTCCTGTAGGTATGGATGGAACATGGATCTCTGGCTAGCAAGGATATACTGTATTCTCTTGCAGCTTCTTTGACAGTAGTGTAATTCTCAAAATCTACTGCTGAATCTTCTCAGTCTAGTGAGGAGACTAACCAATCCCTTGTGGATAGGCTAACACACTCTTTTGGGATATTCCCAACCATTCATAAGGCAAAGTCAAAGTCAATGACTAGAAAGCAATTTTGAACAATAAACCCTTAACACAACTCTCATATAATTTGCATATAGATATTTTAACCTCTTTTTTTGCCAATTTGAATACCTCTCATTTCCTGCTCTTGTTTTGTTGTTTTTGCTGAATCTTCCAATAGAAAATGGAATAGAAATGGTGACAATGGGGATACTTGCTTAGTTCCTGTTCTCAAAGGGAATGCTTTTCATCTCCCTCCATTGAGAAAAATATTGGAAGTTTGTTTTGCATATATACTTTTCAAGATATTGAGAAAATTGCTCTCTATTCCTGTCTTGTTTAGAGTTTTAATCAGAAAGAAGGGTTGAATTTTGTCAATGAACTTCTCTGTACTAATTGAAACAATCATGTGATTCTTGTTCTTTGCTTTATGGATGTGAAGAATATGTTATTTGTTTTTCTTATGTTGAACCATCATTGCATGTATGTATTTTAAATTCCCATCAGCAGTGAATAACAGTTCCAATCTCTCTACAACCTCACCAGAATTTCTTGTTTGCTGCACTGTTGAACTTTTCTATTGTTGCTAGGATGAGATAATATATCATAGTTTGCATCTCTCTAATAGCTAGGAATTTTGAATTTTTTTCATGTGCCTGTTTGCCATCTGAATGTCCTCTGGGACGTGCTGATTGTTTATATTTTTCTTGTTGAGGTTCTGGAGTAGTTTACAAACTTTAATTAAATTATAAATTCTTTATCAGATATGTCAGTGCCAACTATTTTTTTCCCAGTCTGTTGGTGTTTTTCTTACCCTTTTGGAGGGGTGTGTGTGGTTTTTTTTTTTTTTAGTTTTTTGGGGTTTTTTTTAATGTGCATAAGGATTTGATTCTTAGAAGGTACTATTCATCTATTTTATTCTCTCCTGCTTGGACCAAGAGGTAGTAGTCAGAACAGAGCAGGGTAACACTGCATGGTTCAAAATAGGGAAGGGTGTACGCCAGGGATGCATCCTGTCTCCATACCTTTTCAACATGTATGCAGAGCAGATGATCAGAGAGGCTGGGCTCTATGAGGAGAATTGTGGCATCAGGATTGGTGGAAGATCTATTAACAATCTCCGTTATGCAGATGACACAACCTTGCTTGCTGAAACTGAGGAGGACCTCATGCACTTGCTGCGAAGGGTCAAGGACTGCAGCCTTCAGTATGGACTAAGGCTCAATATCAAGAAGACAAAGATTCTCGCCACTGGACCAATTAGCAGCGTCAGGATGGATGGCGAAGAGATTGAGAGTGTTCACAGCTTCAGTTTGCTCGGCTCCACAGTCAACACTCTTGGTACCAGCAGTCAGGAAATCAAAAAGCGTATCGCGATGGGAAAGTCTGCTGTTAGGGACCTCTCAAAGGTACTCAGGAGCAACAGTGTCTCTCTGGAGACTAAGGTACGCCTGATACAGGCCATCGTCTTCGCAATCGCTTGTTGTGCATCAGAGAGTTGGACAATGACTAGGGAGGACAGACGGAGAGTGGATGCTTTTGAGCTGTGGTGCTGGAGAAGGGTACTGAATGTACCATGGACTGCCAGGAAAAGAAACAGATTCATCTTGGAGAGGATTAAACCAAGCTACTCCTTGGAGGCAAGGATTATGGGGCTTCATCTGGCATACTTTGGACATGTTGCCAGGAGGGACGGGTCCTTGGAGAGGGACATCATGCTTGGGAGGGTGGAGGGACAGTGCAGGAGGGGAAGACCCTCTATGAGATGGATTGATTCGGTGACTGGGGTAATCGGGATGGGTGTGTCAGAGGCGGTGCGGTTGGCGCAGGATAGAGCAGGGTTTAGGGCTGTTGTGCGTAGGGTCACTATGAGTCAGAAACGACTTGATGGCACATAACAACAACAACAACCTGCTTGAAAGCTTTTCATTTGCTTAAAAGACTGTTCCCACTGTGGTTTAGAGCGTTTTGAGTTATTACTAACTTTTCTTTAATGGATTTTGTTTTTGTTTTATTTTTAGGTTCTAGGTCTACCTTAAATAAGGTGGACCAAGGTTTTTGGATAAGATAAATAAGGTTTTTGTGTAAGGTGGGAGGTGTAGGTCTTGCTTAAGGTTACTGCAGATGATTTTCCAATTATGCCAGCACCTTTTGTTAAAGAGATTGTTCTTTCCCCACTTAACTGATTCAATCTCCTTGTCAAAGATCGGTTGACCATAGGTAAATGAGCTGATTTCAGGGTTCTCAATTCCATTGATCTATTTATCTATTGCTGTCCCAATTCCATGCTGTCTTGACCACCACAACTGTAAAGTAAGATTTGAGACCAGGGAGTGTGATGCTGCCTACCTTATTTCTCTATTTCAGTAGTTCTTTGCTTAGTCAGTGTCTCTTTCCATTCCAAATAAAGTTGGAAATTACCTTTTCCATCTCATTGAACCATGTAATTGGTATCTATATTGGGATTGCATTGAAATATAGATTTCCTTTGGCAGAATGTCATCTTCATGGCATGGAGTCTTCCTATGCATGAGCATGGTATGTTATCCCATTTCTCCGAATCTCTTTTTGTTACTTGAATTAATGTTTTGTAGTTTTCTGAATATAGATCTTTTATGCATCTAGTTAGATGTATTCCCAAATATTTCATCTTGAGGTTAGCTATTGTGATTGGTATTGTTTTTCTTAGCTCCATTTCTATGTTCTCCTTGTCACTATAGAGCAATCCAACTGATTTTTGTTTGTTGATCTTGTACCTTACTACTTTGCTGAATTGATTGGAAAGGTCCAATAGCTTCCTTGCTGAATCTTTAGGATTTTCTTAATATACTATTATGTGATCTGCATAAAGAGATAGTCATCTTTGCCAATTTGGGTACCTCTTATCTCCTTATCTTGTCTTATTGTTCTTGCTAATACTTTTAGTACTATATTGAATAGGAAAGTTGATAGTGGTCGACCCTAGATTTTATAACTTCTTTATTTGAGAGTTTTTAAGTTTTCTTTCTATTATTTTTCTAATTTCTGGAACTATTGGATTAAACATTCCATTTTCATTATTTCTTTCCTTTTGATGTGCTTGCTTATTGCTATGGATTGACTTCTAACTACTACTATTTTATTGTGTTTTTGTTCTCACTTTCTTCCATAAATATTTTTTTTTTTTCTTCTCCACTCATTCATGACTGACCTGGGTGTTTTGTATATTCCACGTACATGGTCCTTTCTCCTTTCTCCTCTTGTTGATTTCTAAGTTTATAGCATAGTGGTCTGCGATTATGATTTGCATTCGTTTGATTTTTTATTTATTGAGGCTTGTTTTGTGGCCTAAAATATGATGTATTCTGGAGAATGTTCCATGAGCTCTGAAGAAGAATGTATACTGAGCTTGTTTAAGGTGTATTAGCCTATATGTATCTATGAAATCCAATTGATGAATTGAACATCTAAATTCTTCTTTTATAGCTTAATTCTTAGTTGACTTTCTTTCTGGTTTCCGACCTTTCCTTGAGAGTGAGTATTGAAGTCTCCTGCTACTATCATGGTGTTGTCCACTTCTTTTTTCAGTTTTGCTAACATTTGATTTGTGCATTTTGCAGGTCTATAATTCAGTGCACAGATATATAATATGGTTAGGTTCTTTTGTTTTAGTCATTCATTAAACATTATATAATTTTTTTCCTTTTTTTTTGTTTTTTCCCCCAAGGCATATTTTACTAGAGATTAATAGTTCTACTTTTTATTTTTTCTGCTTGCCACTTGCTTGGTATGTTTTTTTCCAGCCTTTATTTTTCATTGTTGTTAGGTGTCATCAAGTCTAGGGTGATCCATAGTGACCCTATAAACAACAGATCTGAACTCTCTACTATCCTGTGCCATCCTCACACTTTCTGAAACATTAGATTCCATTACAACAATGGAATTGTCCATGTCAATTGAAAGTCTTCCTCTCCTTCAATAACCCTCTACCTTTCTTAGCATCATATTCCTTTCCAAGGAATAGTCCCTCCTAGCAACACGCTCAAAGTCGTGAGACAAATCCTTATCATCTTTACTTCCAAAGAACTCT
>NW_006399783.1:1074665-1076188 GCF_000299155.1 Elephantulus edwardii | reverse complement strand
AGCTTCAATCCATATTGAAGACTGCAGTCCTTGACCTTCTGCAGAAAGTACTTCAGGTCCTCCTCATTTTCAGCAAGCAGGGTTGTATCATCTGCATAACACAGGTTGTTAATGATTCTTCTACCAATTCTGATGCCACATTCCTTCTCGTACAGCCCAGCATCTCGGATGATCTGTTCTGCATACAGATTGAAAAGGTACGGAGACAAAATATATCCCTGACGGACCCCCTTCTTGATTTTGAACCTTGTAGTGTCTCCTTGCTCTGTTCTGACAACTGCCTCTTGGTCCCAGTAGAGGTTTTGCATTAGCAAAATCAAATGTTCTGAGATTCCCATTCTTCTCAGAGTCAGCCATAGTTTGTGATCCACACAGTTAAAAGCCTTTGCTTAGTCAATGGAGCACATATAGACATTCTTCTGGTATTCTCTGCTTTCTGCCAAGATCCATCTTACATTAGCTGTACTATCCCTTGTACCATGACCTCTTCTAAATCCAGCCTGCACACCTGGCAGTTCTCTGTTGACATATTGTTCCAAACGTTTTTTGATAATTTTCAGCAGAATTTTGCTTGTATGTGATATCAATGATATTGTTCGATAATTTCCACACTCTATTGGGTCACCTTTCTTTGGAATGGGAACAAATATTGATCTCTTCCAGTCAGTTGGTCTGCTGTCTGTCCTCCAGATTTCTTGGCACAACCAAGTGAGCACATGAAGGGCAGCATCTGTTTGTTGAAATAAATCAACTGGTGTGTAGTTAACTCCTGTTTTTTTGCCAATTCGCTCAAAGCAACTTGAACTTCCTCCTTCATCACCATAGGCTCTTGCACATATGTTATTTCATGAAATTCCTCTGTGTCAGCCAATTCCTTCTTATATAGTGACTCTGTGTGTACTCCTTCCAACTTCTTTTTATTCATCCTGGATCATTCAACATTCTACCCAAACTATCCTTAAGTATTGCAACCTGTGGCTTGAATTTGTTTTTCAACTCCTTCAGCTTAAGAAACGCTGAGTGAGTTCGGCCCTTTTAATTTTCTGACTCCAACTCTCTGCACATTTCATTATAGTATCTTGCTTTGTTGTCCTGAGCTGCCTTTTGACATTTTCTATTCAGCTCCTTGATTTCTTGATTTCTTCCTTTAGCTTTGACTTCTCGGCACTCTAATGCAATACTCAGAGTCTCATCTGACGTCCATCTTGGTCTTTTTTTTTTCTTTAGCCTTTGTAATGATCTTTTGCATTCTTCATGGACAACTTTCTTGATATCATCCCAGAGGTGTATGCTCATTGGTGCTCAAGGCCTCAAACCTGTTCCTGAGATGGTTTTGAAATTTGAGTGGGACAGACTTAAGGTCAAATCTGGACTTGACTTAATTTTCCTCAACTTCAGCTTGAATTTGCATATGAGTAGTTGGTGGTCTGTCCCACAATCAGCACCGGCCAGGTTTTCACTGCTGATATTGAGCTTCTCCTGCGAATCTTTCCACAAATGTAATCAATTTGATTCCTATGCAT
>NW_006399783.1:1059446-1073588 GCF_000299155.1 Elephantulus edwardii | reverse complement strand
GATGTGATGTCCTAAGTCTCAAGCAATCAGGATTTCTCTGATTCTGACCATATCATGGTGCTGTCAGTCTCTTATGATGTGGTCAGTATGATTTCAATTTAAAGTTCTTAACACTGTCATGTACAGATTCTTTTCCTAGAAGAGCCTGAGAAAAAGGCCTCTTAAACTTATCCAATTTATTAATCTTTTTATCTTTATTGGTATATTTAAGATATTAAAATTCAGTTACATGCACTCAGTAAAGGCTTCTTTGCTGTTTTGTTTTGTTGGTTTCTGGGTTTGGTTTTTTTTGTTCTTTTTTTTTTACTTGTGCTGTTGTTGGTTACTTTGTCCATCCACTTGATCCATTTTGTTCTGATGTCTCTTTAGGAAGAACTTCCTTTAGCATTTTGCATAACAATTGAATCTTGTTGTAATTAACTTCATTAATTTCTGCCTTTCTGTGACTGTCTTGATCTCTTTTTCGTATTTGATAGGCAGTTTCCTCAGTAAATTATTCTTCTTTGACAGTTGTGTTCTTTGAGTATTTGATATATGTCATTCCACCGTCTTCATGCTTGCATGGTTTCTGCTGACAAAGCAACATTTATTTGTTTTCTTTTAGAGAATATTCTTTGTTTTTCTCTAACCACTTTCAGAATTCTCTCTTTGACTTTGATTCTGGTAAATTTGATTCTAATAGGCCTTGGTGTTTTTCTTTTGGAGTCTATGATATTTGATATTTGCTCAGTTACTGAAATATATATCCTGTCATTCTTTATGACACTTAGAAATTTTCTTCTAGTAACTTTTCCACAATTTTTTTCAGTGCCTTTTATTATTTTGGTTCTTCCTGTTCTGGAATTCAAATTTGCACATGCTATTGGCTTGATAGGTTCCACAGTATTCTTGTTGTTATTGTGTGCTGTTGAGTCAAACCAACTCATAGATGACCCTCCACTGGGGTATCAGAGGTAGTTAATTGCAAGGAAGGAGATTGCTTATTATTCTCCCACAGAGCAGCTGGTGGATTTGAACTGCATGCCTTTGAGATTGCAGTGCAGTTTCTTACTACTAGGTCAGAAGAATTCCCTACATTTTTCCTAGGCTTTCTTTATTTGCCTTGCCTTTTTATTTTGCTTTTTGCTCTAGCATATTAATCCTGAGAGTTATATCCTTTGTTTGCTGATTCTGTGGTCCATCTCTTAAATTCTGCCCATCTGTCCCATCTGTCAACAGCTTCTGAGATGTTTGCCTTAATATTCTGAACTAATTTCTTATTTTTCTGGTTTGTCTAGTGCCTTGATGGTTTTATCTGCTTTATTTTTCTTCTACTGCTTTTCAAAATTCCTCGTTTCTTGCTTATAGATTCCTCCAATTCTTCATTTTTTTTAACTCATTGGAAATACTTGATCCATATTCTAGTGAATTCTGTGCTAGGAAGTTCAATCAAACTACCTTCCATCAGGAAACCTATTGAATCTGAATTTTCATGTGATATTTTGCTTTGATTTTGTTTGGCGTATGAGGTAGTCTGCTTCTTCTATTTCATTGCTGTGATAGTTTTTCTTGCCTTGGGTCCTCACAGGTCATGTGTCTGGTGACTTTGCCTGTGGAGCACAAAGCTCTTTTGGAAGGGAGGGCAACTCACCCTGAAGAGAACCTCTTTCAAGTCTTTGGGCTCACTGAAAGACTTAGCTCAGATTAGGAGCTCAACACATCAGGGAATCTATCACCCTGCCTAAAATTCTCTCTGGCCCCTTGGCTGATGGGAAAACTCATCTGGCTGGGAAGCACAACTCTCTAGGGAAGGGAAAGGAAACTCGCCTTGCCTGAATTCTTCTCTGATCCTCTGACTGGCCTTGACCAATTATTTTTATAAGACTTAAATGACATTTCACAAGAATACATAGATATTTCATAAGAATACATACATACAGAGAATAATGTTCTACCAAACAAAGAATTTCTGTTTCTAGTCTTTCTTAAAGACTGATTCTCATCTCTTTTTCTCTCAATCAAATCTTTCTTTGGTTCTAAAGCATTCAATCTCTACTTCATTTTTACATACAGAAAAATTTCTTTTTCCATTGTTCCTCTCTTTCTGAAAGACTGACTCACCCCTCTTTTTCCCTCTCACTCAATTTCATTTGGTTTTAAACCATTAAATCTCTACCTTATATTTACATTCTTACAATTGTAAAATAATTGAGCTCTCAGAATGAGATTTCATTCTCTGCCATCATCATCAGAAAAAAAGGTACTCTTCAGATCTGTCCTTCTCATTAGAAGACAAGAACAAATTGATTTTTCATTCTTGTAACTTCTGTAAAATCAAGCCTATTGAAACATGTACCTCTCTTTAATGTTGTAGAATCAATTACATTATTATATTTGAAGTAGACAGTATATGAAGAATATTTAAAAACTAGTTTATCAGCAAATTGAATCCTAAAACCCTACCATATTTCCACCAACTTATTTATAATGCTGAATCTGTTAAGGCCTAAATAGTGTGCTTTTGCACAAATGACATTTAGTTGCAGTTTCAATCTGAAATATCCACATTGCTATTGTGGAATGTGTCTTTCTCTCTCTCTCTCTCTCTCACACACACACACACACACACACACTCATTTTCCATAACACACACAAACCACAAAAAAATGGGCATATATTCTCTCTAATACTGGAGCCTTGTGAAGAAAAATCAGGTAATTTGATTACCTATAATTCTCAATGAAATTAAAACAAAAACCAAGCAAAAAAATAATTTCAGCTTACTTTTGAAGGTGAAATTTATTGAAGACCTCAACACTTGTACTCTATTTTTAATGTTCAGCCATCACACATTACAAAAATATCTTCTCTCTTTTTTAAGCATTCCTTTAATACTTTTATTGACCCTGAAAAAAACCAAACCTATTGCTATTGTTGATTCTGACTTGTGGAGTCAAATATGACTCTGACTTACAGTACTCTTTCTTGATTTTGCAAAGCTATTCATCTTGGTGAGAGGAAATGAACTGTTCTTTCTTACAGAGAGTAGCTGATATGCATGAACGCCCAGCTTATTGGTTAGCAATCCAAACTGTAGTGTAAGTATGGGATCCTGTTGGTCAGTCAACCCACACATGTTTAAGTGTGTAAAAAATTAAAAATTCCATAAGTTAATTCCAGCTCATCCTGTCCATTCATTAGATTTCTTTATCAGTAAATAATGAAAGCAGACTTTCCTTCAGTGAATTGGCTGGTTGCTTTGAACCAATGGCATATGGGTTAGCAGACTGACATTTAATAGAATACACAGTCTTTAGACATCTACATTTTCAGGTCATTGGAAATGCTCAAGTTCTAGATCTCATTTTTTCCCTCCCTTTCAAATATTTAAGGTACAGACACTGCAAAGGTGAAGATACATAATGCAAACAAATACATAAAATGTAAAGTATATACTATTAAATAAAAGATTTATTTTAAATTAATTTCTCAGGCTAACATAACTAGACACTAGGTAAATGTTGCATATGTTTAAGGAAAAGGATTCATTTTGTTATGTAAAATCATGTGTTTTGAAATGACAATCCAAATAGGAGTATTTTGCCCCTAGAGTCTTCATTCTGAGTATTTTTCAGTGGTGTCACAAGCAGATAAATGCACCTAATTACTAGATTGCACATCCTGATGTATGTTTATTTGACTATGCAAACAACCCACCAAATGTACAATTTTCTCTTCTTAAAAAACATAGTAATTTAAATGCAAAAGATATGTTAATCAGCATTATCATTGAGATTTTTCATATGTCAAGTTAGGATGCTTGGAATTATCATTTTGCTGTCAGCAATAAAGCAGCTTATGCTGGAATTCCATTATACATACATCTTAGTAAATTCAATAAATTAGAATACATAGTGGCCCTTATCAGGATGTTGTGCTTTGTTTTGTGTGTGTGTGTGTGTGTGTGTGTGTGTGTGCGTGTGCGCGCGCGCGCGCACGCGCGTAGATTAAGTAGATATGGTAATGACTTTTATATACTAAAAATTTAGTAGGTATAAACTGTTTCCAGCCAGACAGGAAAGTTAATGACCATGAGATTCATAGAGAAGATTCTATAAAGAATAAGAATAAAATCTGAAACATAGAGAATGCATTGAAAGTCCTTTTCCAAATTACTGTATAGGTTATTTTGAAGTGGAAGTAGTTATGGCAGTGTAAAAATTTAAAGTTTAGAGGTTTAAATTGTATCAGAAGTACTTGAATTTACTAGGAGAAGAATGTGTCCATTAGCATACCTTTCAGTAAATACTACTTTAGTTGTCTGAAATTAACCATAATGCCCTCAGGTAATGATAAAATTGTAAATTGTATAAGTATTTGTGTGTGTGTGTTGTTCCGTTTTCATTTCTTTTTCTCTCTTTTTTTAGAAAAGAGATATAGTTCTAGAGGCCTGTGCAGTCTGAAGAAACAATTGTTTATATGGACGTATTAGGATAACAGAGTATTTTAGACAGAAAGTCTCAACACTTAAGCTCATTGCCATAGGTAAAGAAAAAAATAAAACAAAAGCACAAATAAAGTCAAAAGTGCCTACTAGTGGATCCATACAGTTTGGATCCTTCAAGGGTCATCCATTCTCAGATGTACAATTAACATCCATCTCAGAAGATCAGACGACAGATTGCATTAGACAAATCTGTTGTAAAAAAGTTCTTTAAACTTAGTTTGTGAAAATCTGATCCTAATTCAGGCCATGGCCTTCTCAATTACTTGCTAAGAATGAGAGCTGGGCAGTGAATAAGGAAGATAGAAAAAGAATTCATGCCTTTGAGTTGTAATGTTAGAGAAGAATACTGAGGATCCCATAGACTAACAAAAAACAAACATTAAACAGATGTCTTGGGAAAAGTGCAGTCAGAATGCTCTTTGGTGATAAAGACTATGAAGTTTCATCTCTTATAATTTGAGCATGTTGGTAGGCGTAGCTCTTCCTTGAATGGGGATATTTCGTTTGCTTTGATTGTCAGCAAAAGGGGAAGACCCTCAGCTAGATGGATAGACACAGTAACTGCAGCAATAAACCCAAGTGATGAGCAATGAACTTAACTGATGAGGATGGAAAAGGATATGATAAGGGTCAGGTCTTTTGTCCATAGGGTCTTTATGAGTAGTACCCAACTTGGCAGCACCTGACAACAATGACAGCAAAAATATCCACTTAAGAGTCAACAA
Source organism: Elephantulus edwardii (assembly GCF_000299155.1). Classification (NCBI taxonomy): domain Eukaryota; kingdom Metazoa; phylum Chordata; class Mammalia; order Macroscelidea; family Macroscelididae; genus Elephantulus; species Elephantulus edwardii. The sequence continues at coordinate 1,068,377 of NW_006399783.1, read as the reverse complement.
TGTATAAGGAACTGCAGAGAACTAGTGCATCTGAATTATGATGCTGGCAAAAAAATATTGACTATACATAGAATATCAGAAGAACAAACAAAACTGTTGTTGTGTTGGAAGAAGTATGGTTCAAAGATGGCTTAGACGTGAGGATGGCGAGACTTTACCTTACATATGTGAGTGTAAAAAGAGACCACACTCTGGAGAAGCACTTCATGCCTGGTAAAGCACAGGACCATTAAAAAAAACCCCAAAAGCCAGAAAGACACTTAATGATACAGAATCACATCATGGCTACAACAACGTACCCAAACAAAAGGGCAACAATAAGAATAAGGCAGGACCAGTTACTATTTCTTTTATTATATCTCAGGTGCTATGATTCTAAAAGAAAAGCATTTCCAGCTAAGAGGGTGTCATACCTTCTCATAAAAAAAAAGAGGTGACTATTAACAGTGAAAGAACAGTATGTTTAGAGTCAATTAATAAAACACCTTTTGTAAGATTGTATAAATTATTTCAAAAAGAATTTTCAGGAATTTTTATAATTTTTGTAAATGGTTGTGAATTCTCAAGCGCTTTGGTTCTTACAAAGGTTTTGAATAACTAAAGAATAATCGCCGAACTGTCTCTGTAAAATCTTTCCACTCAGTTATTCCCCACTACTCTTGCAACATAGAAGTTGTCCAACCATCAGTTACAAAACCATTGCCTAAGCCTTGCTCCTTTCCCAGTGATTAGCCAACCCTTTATTTCCCTACATTTTTTTCTAGAATTTGTACAGTGACCTGCTTGGAGAATAAAACTGAACTTACCCTTATCATCCCCAGTCTGTATTTTATAAAATCTGTTAAGCTCCTTGCTCTTGTCTGAACACATCTTAGTGCTGTTCCCGGTTGCGGTTTTTTAATAAAGAGTTCAGGCAATGGCTTTGGCTGGTGTTTCTCCTTCCATAATCCTCACATAAGATTCAAATGCAAGTCTGCAGAGTTAACATCTGGAATATTCTGCATCCCTCTCAATCAGACATAAAACTTCCATTATGTGTGATGTCAGGAACCAGTCAGAACAATAAACAGGAAGTGTCAGAAAAATAAAACAAAACAAACAAAAAAACCAAAACAAAACAAGAAAACCAAAATCCACACAATAAAGCCAAAACCAAACTCCAAACCAAAACACTTCCATTCCATTCAAGTCTCAGATATCTAGAACTCTTTCTACCAATAAACCAGTTTACTGAGAAATAACCCAGAATTTGGAGAAAATCACAAACAAAACCAAGCAGCTAAATTATATATTACAGAATATAAGAAACAGAGTCAGAAAATGAAAACAATTAGATGAACCTGGGGTGACTTTCCTATAAGTCTGTAAATGGAAACAGAAGCAATCCAAAAGCCCATTTTCTGGATTACTGAGTCTATCTTCTTATAAAAACAGAAGAAACCCAAGTAACTGGAAATGATTAATGTAATTTTAATCAAACCAGAAATATTGCTGCTTCCTATTTGACCAACCAAATGGGGCTCTTCCAAGTCTCAGAAAACCATTTTGCACATCCATAGAGTCTCAGGTGGGCAGATCCATCAGAATGTTATATGCCGATTATGTAGTTTAAAGTGACTTGATGTGGAATAAATACTAAGATGCCACTTACAGAGGTCTAAAAAAGTAGACAACATAGAAAGCACTGCATTCCCCTTCCATTCCAATTTAGAAGGAACTTGGGAAGACCTTTGCTATTTTGCAAGTTAATATTATGCTTTTAGTTTTATGGATAAGGAGAAAATAAAAAAATAAAACAAAACCAAAACCAACACTTTTCTATGAAGGACTTTTTAAAAAATATCAGAAAAAAATAATGTAGTTGGTAGACCTACCTGTAGTAAACCAGATTTCTGATGATCAAAATCAAAACGAGAAGGTTTCTTAAAGTGCTTCAGGGGCCCCTGTCTGTTATTTTCTTATCTAATGGATCTTCACCTCTCAGCCCTTAATGATAGTGTTCCAAAAACCTAAAAGAAGGGGAGAAAGACATTTTTAAAAGACTGCTGCTGAGTTACAACAAAGTCACCTTGCACTTACTTCAGCTGTTGTGCACTGAGGAATACAAAACAGAAACATCTTGTTCCAGCAGTCTACTTGCTGAACACTTGGGAAGGGTACCAATGCTCAGACACATCCAACTTTTGTGCAGAAAGGAAAAACAAAGCATTCTCCCTGTATACACAAAGTCAGTTTTGTCTTGAGAACTATTTCTGTGAAGAAAGCTACTTTATTTTGTTTGGAGAAGGGGGTAAGATGGCAGAGGTGAAAAGGGTTGGTGAGTGAAACCTGAACAATGCCATTGTTCAAAATGTGTATAGATTGTCCTTTATGTGCAATTGCACCCTTAACATAACTATTTACAACACACACTCATTGCTGTCAGTCAGAACTCACTTGACAGTTGACCTTCCAGTAGGTGCTTGGAAGCTATAAATTGCAAGGGAAGGGATTTTTCTCCTATGGAGCAGTTAATGGATTTGAACTGCCAGCAAGGTTCAATGCAACCAGAGCTCACTGTTGTAGAAATTCTAGTTTAGCCAGGGAAAAAGGTAAGTAAATGTGCAATTAGAAGGAGATAAATGTGTGATGGTATGTGATGCATGTTATTATGCTACAGGTTACAAATTTATGAAATATGGAAGAATAAAGTGTCAGGAATTCCTCTCAAAGGAAAAAAAAAACCCAGTAAAGAATGAAGAAACATAGTGGTTCTCCAGGAACGACCAGTACAAATAAGAACACTCTAGGAAAGAGAGAAATCAAGATTCTGAAGGGGGTTAAAAGAGTCCAGAAAAAAAAATTGTAAATCTCACCTTAATGTCAATGTTACGTTTTAGAGGAGAGAGTTAACCCTATAATCATAGTTTCAGCAATGAAAGTAGCACTTGTTTTAAACCAAGAAATTAAACTTTCAATTCTCTCTCACTCACTTAGAAATGGGATTTTAGGTTAATTGTTCAATCTCTTTGAGCCTCTGTTTTCTAATCTATGAAAGGAAGACTAATAATACTTGACCTAAAAGTTCATTTTGTGGAAAGAAATAGTCGTGGTATAATTAAAACAATACATTTTCATCTAATACCACTCTTAACTTTGTTGATGCACTTGTGTGTTTTTTTCTCATAGGAAAAGTTAAGTTTCTGATTCTAATTCATTTGCTTTCTGTCCTCCAAACTGAATTAAATGTTAAGGACACATATGTCTCCCACTGTGCCTGGTAGAGTGCTCTTCTCTCTGGAGAAAGTGTTGCTGAATTAGTTTAACCAACTTACATGTAATTCATTAATCAAAGTTTCCCCAAAGTTAAAATTAAAGTTCTTCACTTTAATGTGCTTTTGGACCTAAATCAAATGAATATATGAAACATATGTAATTTTTTTAAGGAAGCCAGCTTTTATTTTTTAAAGTACTGAACAAAGAAACAAGATTTTCTTTGGATTTGGCTAAGCTGATAAGATGGTTATTTGCAAATGGACCCGTTTTGTCCGTGAAGCATTATATATAGGCTCCCATATAAATATGCATACACATATGTATGCACATGTATGGTTCTCTTTCTTTTTCCCTTTGATTCTGACATCTTTTGGAATTCTTCTATTTTTTTTGGAACCATAATCTAAATATGTTTAGTAATTTTTAATACAGTTTTAGTGTAAGTTATTTTTATCTAATGAGCATATGCAAGAGTTAACAAAATAATAAGACTCGTATATACCAAGTACCAAAATTGATATGATCAGAAGTTCTGAAACTAAGCCATTTAAGAATACCACTCTATGTACTAGTTTGAAAAGTGGATTTCTATAATCCCCAATGTAAATTTGATTTTTCAACCAGTCTTCTTTAGAAGCAAGGGAAAGAAGAGAAGCCTGTATTTGAAATGACTATGCACAGTGGTTAATGACATTATGATGGTCTGCTCACCAAAGAACACAAATGGCCACATAAGTCTGTTGCTTTCCCTAAAACCTTCATAATATTAATCAGAGTGTCTTTTACCTTAAACGCCAGATAGAAAGAATTGTTAGAGATAAGATTCTGCTGTTAAGAGGAGAAAGTGGGGAAAGTGGATAATACTTCAATCAGAACTGCTGAGTTTATAAGTTGGATCTGTTTCCATAACTGAACTTTGTATATTAGATTTAAACGACTCTGTTACCACCTTAAGCTAAACTGAGTTACAGGCATTTTAACACCTGATCAAAGTCTAATATGATGTTGAATAAAATGAACAAAGTTTCTATGTAATAAAGCTGAAACAGTTTGGCTTTGGCCAATAACTCAGTAGTTAAATATGAGTCATCATAAATCTCTAGTATATGATAATATAAAGATATTAAATTGTATCCTTTCATACTTTTAATGTACAGTCATATTATCCTTAATTTTAATTGTTATTATTGATCTCACATACTATGGTAATAAGCTATAAAATCAAAGATGGGGAAAAATGCAACCTCTGCATAGGACCCTAAAATCTTAAAAAAATAATTTCTTCACCAATAACACTACTTTGAAAGAATGTGTTTGCTCATATACTTTTGTTATAAGTAATCTTCCTAACAAACTTGCACCATTGTACATATGAAGATGGTGGTTGTTCTCACGTGCTACTCATTGCGATCCTGTGCACAATAGCTCTGAATCCTGTCCTATACTGAGTCAGTCTCACTGTCTCTGAAACACCTACTCCCATTACACCTAATCCCAGGTACAGTGCCAATTCATTTACTCCAGAGTCTTCCTCTCTCCTGCTGTCCCTCCAACCTCCCAAGCATGATGTCCTTCTCCAAGGACATATGCCCAAAGTATGTGAGACAGATCTTCTAAACACTTGCCTCCAAGGAACTTGATTTCTTTCTCTCCAGAACAAACCTACTTGTTCTCTTGGCAGTCGATGAAATGTTCAACGTTCAACTCCAATACCAGAATTCAAAGTCATCGATTCTTCTGTTATCCTTAGTTATTTTCCAGCTCTCAATATACAGCATGTAACTGTGAATTGAATGGTCTAGATCAGGGACACTTAGTGTCTAGACTGGCATTATTGTTCTTTAGCATTCTGGAGAGGTTGCTGAAAGCACATTTTCCCAGTGTAATTATTTTTTTTTTAATTTCCTAACTCCTGGTGCTCAGAGAGCTGATAGTGGACCCAAGCAAATGGAAATTGTTAACAATCTCAATCTCTTCTCCATATATCAAAGTGCTGACAATTGGCCCAGTGGGGAGAAGCTTTGTCTTCTTGATGTTGAGCTTCAATCTATATTGAAGTCTTTGACCTTCTGACGCAAATGCATCAGAATCTTTTATTTTAAGAAGCAAGGTTGTGCCATCTACATAAAGCCGGTTATTGATGGATCTTCCTCCAGTCCTGATGCCACATTCTTCCTCATAAATCCCAGCTTCCTGAAAGATCTGTTTCTCTTATAGATTGAAAAGATACAGAAAGAGGACATATCCCTGATGAACACCTTTTTTGATTTTGAACCTTGTAACGTTTTCTTGTTCTGTTCTGACAACTGCTTTCTGGCCCAAAGAAAGATTTCACAAAAGCACAATCAGGTGTTCTTACATTTTCATTCTTCTCAAGGTTATTCACAGTTTGTTGTGATCCCCACAGTAAAATTCTTTTGCCTAACCAATGAACCATATCTATACAGTCCTCTGTTACTCTCTGCTTTCAGGCACGATCCATCTGGCACTGGCTATGATGTCCTTAGTATTAGAGCCTCTTCTAAACCCAGCTTGTATTTCTAGCAGTTTGTTGTTGAAGTACTGTTTCACTTTTTGATAGTTTTAATGGGATTTTGCTTGTATATGACATTGATTATTCAATAATTCCCATAGTCTGTTGGATCACCTTTTTGGGAAGAATAAATATGAATCTCTTCTATTCAGTTGGCCAGGTAGTTGTCCTCCAGATTTCTCGGAACAACTGGATGTGCACTTCCAGAACAGCACGGATACTTTTAGTTATGTTGCATGAATTTCATCAGGTAAGATAGTTGTTTCTGAACTTCTAAACTTGCCAACTTTGATATTGGTTGTGTTTTCTGTGCCTTCATTTACTAATGGACCTCAATTATGATTTGAAGAACACCATTCTTTTGTTTGTCTATAATTTTGATGATGTACTTTTTTGAGTTGTCATATGATAGGCTCAGATTTATTAAACTAAATAAATACCTTCTCAGAAAATTGAATTGTAACTGAAGTGAACTGAAGGTAAACTATAGACTTTATTCATTCTGTGTGACACAGATATTAAGATTCCTTTCATTTCTTTTAAATCTTTAGCTCCAAAGACTTTCCATCCAACAATGAAGTACCTATCTATTTAAAATATATTAATTACTCTTCATTTTTGCTTAAGTTAGACATGTTGTTGTTACTTGCCCTCAAGTTAACTTTTGACTCATAATAATCCTGTGAGAAAAAAAATATGAACCCTGTCTTATCTTGTACAATTTTCACCATCTCTGACACACTTGAGCTCATTGCTGCAGTCACTGTGTCAATCCATCTGGTTTAGGGTCTCTCTCTTTTACATAGACTCTCCAGCTTTCCAACAAAAATATCCTTCTCCCACGACTGGCTTCTTCCAACAACATGTCCAAAGTATGTGAGTTTTGCCAGCCTTGCCTTCCAGGAGCGCTCTGGTTTACCTTTCTTGAAAACATAACATTTAATCTATTGGCAGTACATATTAGAACATTCAATACTCTTCTCCAGTACCACAACATAATGTCAATTCTGACTTAGATTGAGTCCATGTGACAGAGTTGAACTGCCCCAATGGGTCTTTCAGGTTACAAAATTTATGGAAGCAGATTGAGAGATCTTTCCCTTGAGAAGATAATGGACGGGATCGAAGCACCAATTTTTTGCTTAGCTGTTGAGTATTTAAACATTGAATCATCAGGACTCTTTTAAATTAGACTTAGTTGATTTTCATTGTCCATAAAGTAATCTCACCAATACGAAGTAGACCAATAAGAAATTGATAGAGAGAAACAAGTACTAAGTATTCTTCAAGGGAACACCATCTCACAAAAAAAAAAAAAAGATTTTTTTTAGAGGAAAACTAAGAACACTTTCAGAGGATATGAAGGAGAGAGAGCTAGATCGTATTTACTGAAAAAGGAATAAACTTATGGAAAAATTAATTAACTTTTATGGACAAATAAAAGAATAAGTAAACTTTCCAAAGATGACAATAAAAGAGACAAACTGCTTAGGAAGAAAGAGAAGCACCAACAAAAGGATTAAGGGAAGGTAAGCTCATGATGTATTTCAGGTTAGCAATAACTCTGTTTCACATATTTAACCAAGAGAAATAGAAACTGAAGGAGGAAAATATTGGAAAGGATAGCTTGTTCATATTGTTAGTTCTCAGTAAAGCATTTACTGCAGAGGATCAAGGACTCTAACTGTAATATAGATTGAAGAGTAATAAAATGGAGATTCTCACCCCTCAGTCAATTGGCAGCACCATGATAGATGGAGAAAAGATTCAGATTATTTATAATTATAGTTTGCTTTGTTCCACAATCAACATTTCTCGCACCAACAGTCAGAAAATAAAAAAATGAAATGCATTAGGAAAAATCTTCTGTCAGGGGCTTTACAGAGTGCTATAGTGGTAAAATGCCAGTCTGGAGAACAAGATAGACCTGATCCAGGCCATGATCTTCATAATTACTTGCTATGCAACCGAGAGCTGAGTAATGACTAAGCATAATAAAAGAAGAATAAATGTCTTTGACCTGTTGCTGGAGAAAAATATTGAACATAACATGAACTGTTAAGAGAACAGGTCTTGCCCTGGAGAGGGTAAAACCAGGCTTCTCCTTAGAGGCAAGGATTTTTGAGGCTTCATCTCACATACTTTGGACATGTTACTAGGCATGGCCAATCCTTGGACAAGGATATCATGCTTGAAATGATAGAAAGACTTCCTCAGGAGAGGAAGATCCCAGATGAGATGGACTGACACAGTCAGAGACAACAATATTGACTTAATATAATTAATGATATTAAGTAGCAAACAGAGCTATTGAGCATAAGATTACTATGAGTCATAGGTGACTTGATGGCATGTAACACCAAAAACAATTCAAAGTGTTACAGTGTAATAGTAATTGATCCAAGTTAGAGTTATTCTTTTTCTCACCTTCAAATTTTTAAAATATAAAATACAGGATATATGTTTCAGGAAAATATAATGGAAGTAGAAATATTTGACACCCATGATTTATGTCTAGGACTCTCATATATGACACTTAGTAGTTTATGACTTTTAAAGCACAAAATCGCTTTACAGTAGTAAATCTATAAATCCAGCTAGACCTGGTGCTATCAGCTAGACTAATTCATAGCCACTCTCCTTAGGGCTTCCGAGAATGCAAATCTACATGAGCGGAGACAGCTACACCCTCTGCCAAAAGGGCCATGAATCCAATTCAACGTTTTCTACATATACAACTCAGTGATGCAGTGATGTGTCGTTCATCATGTTGTACAAAAATGTGTTTATTTTTTTCAATCAAATGTTTATTGTAATTTTTTATATAATGTTATATAAGGCAGGCATATACTGTGTCTCCCACAAACTGATACGCTTTGGGGTCAAATGGTCCCCAACAAATGGTCAACTCCAAACATAAAATAAGAACAAACAAATGGGACACCTTAAAAAACACTTAATTCCATGAAAAAGGAAAAATAAGTTAAACAGAGACTAGTGACATGAAATGTGGTAATCAAAGGAGTGTTAGATAAGAGTGGTACATTTTAGCTAGGAATTGAATCAAAATAAAAGTGCGAGGATGGAGAAATCAGGCAAAGGAAATAAAAAAATTACAAATATGCTAGAGATCGAAGACATAG
>NW_006399783.1:1053555-1055775 GCF_000299155.1 Elephantulus edwardii | reverse complement strand
CTTAAGGAGTGCTTTGCTTATTCGGGGCTTTTTTCCATTCCATACAAAATTGGAGATTGCCTTTTCCATCTCATTGAAGAATGGGGTTGGTATTTGTATTGGGATTGCATTAAATGTGTAAATTGCTACTGTTGGACTCACTCAAAACAAGAGAAAATACAAGGCAAACAAAATTTAAAACAATTTAGATCTTATCCTGAGGCACTGAAATATACTAAAAAAAATGAGAGATTTTAGTTGGGTGAATAATGGTGAATGTTTGCTTAAATTTATTTCTCTGTTTAAAATACGTCTCCAGTGACGACATACTTTACATTTGCTCCCAATACATTGCCTTTATCCAAAGTTTAAATTTTTTCAACGGCAATTTCAATTTCTATTTTTGTCCACCTTTTAAAGCATGGGGGAGTCCCCCCCATTAGGAAGAAGACATTTAAATAATAAGTGGAAGATGCTATTAAAACAGCTATTAAAGTTCCAATGTATCATTTTGTATTGGAAATCAGACAGAAGACATGGAACGATGTTTGGAAAATAAGACTATGAAAATAAAACAAAATAAAGTGAGGAAGAGAAGAGCCACATGTACACTCACACACATGCATAAGCACACAGAAAGAGAAAGCATGACAGAAGGGAGTCTTCCGATGATTTTGAAAATTTCAAATGTTTCTGTTAGCATAGTTCTTCCAGGAGTAATTAATTCTTGGCCAGTTTTATTACTTTTTTCTATTTCCTATCACCCCATTCCAAATTTGGTAAGAGTTACTTGTGTTACATAATCATGTCATTCAGAAGTACTAGAATCACTGTACACTGAGCAATCACAGCGTTGAAATCTAAATGTTAGTGATAGACCACTTAAATCTACCTAATAGGATATTTTTTACTTCATTGCCTATGGGGCTGATGGATGTAATGTTAAACTTATTTAGGAGTTCTGGCGAAGTAGGGCCCAAATCCTAATATCATGTGAGGCATTCATGTTTTCTTAGTGGAGAGAAGAGTTAGGAAACCATCTCAAATCACTGCTAGCTTTTCAATAAAGAAGGAAAAGGCTACAGAGAAACATCTTAATCAACGTTCTTTTAAAGTAATATTTAAATTCAGCCCTTATTTCTTAAAAGAAATAAAAATTTTTGCCTTGTTCAGGACTCAGAATTCAATTTTGCCTGAAGCATTCTAATAAGTGTAAAAGATTCCATAACTATATGAAATTCATGTTTTGTAAGCATCATATTTCTTCACGACGTGAAGTCAATTTACATGTGATTTTTTTTCTTTATCTCTGTCAGAAACTATTCTCTATATTTCTAACTTTTTGTTTCACGTTAGGTTTAACCAATGAGCTTGGGTTTTTTGTGTGTGTGGTTTTGTGGGGTATTTTTTAGCTGGTGTTTTCTGGTTTTGTTTTGTTTTTTACCTAATCTTTTTTGGAAACAGCTATCAAAACATCCTGGGACACAAGTGTCTAAGAAATCCCTGCTAAAGGGCTTTTTCTCTTCTCTACCCAAAACACTTTTACTCAGAAACTTTGTCGTGGAAGGAAGGTATATAAGACATGCAAGAATTAATCTAGAAGCTGCAGTTGAAAGATGAAAAGCAAGGGAAAACTCTTCTAAGTAAAGCCACAAAATTAAAGCCTTTAGACATTTTGGAACTTCCTATAGTTAAGTCACATTATCTCATCTATGAATGAATTATCTCTATATATAAAATCCACAAATTTTATTTATCCTTAAGTTTGTTTAAACAGCTTAAAATAAACTCAACATTCTTTTGTGCCAATAACACAGGAGTATTAACTAGAGCATAATTGTAATTGCAAACCTTACTCTTCTTCTTACTAGCTTTCTGACATTTGTCAATGTTAACTCTTCTATGCCCCAGTTTATCACCAGTAAAATGAAAATAACTCTAATAATAACTACTTCTTAAAATTGTTTTAAAGTTCTAAGTATTTGTAAAGAATTTGGAAACATGACTGGCAAAATACGTAAAACAAAAGTAGGTTAATTATTTGTGTGGGATAAAATTTATTATCAATTTAAAGGAACAAATAAGTCTAAGATGCAGTGAATTTACATTTATAGTTGTGGATTAATTTGAAAAGAATAAAGAGAATGGCTGTAAAATCAAAGAATACATTTAGTGTCACTGAAATTTTATTTAGGAATTACTGTTACGGTATCTTTTTGCTCTATATATTTTCATTCATAA
>NW_006399783.1:1051064-1053455 GCF_000299155.1 Elephantulus edwardii | reverse complement strand
TTATATTAAATACGTCATATTTTATGCTAAATATATCATATATTTAATATATAATAGGAATAAGAGGGACAGAAAACAGTTACCTTGTGGTAAATGTCAATAAAGAGCTGAGAAGGTCTCTGCCCTACAAACTTTTCTAGAACTTTACTCCCAAAAGTCTGACTTAACAAAGCATTTATGCCACCAAAAAGAAATTGCATAAATGGGACAAACTACTGTCAATTTCACGGTAATTCTGCACTCACCATTACAGAGTTTTAAACCACAGAATCATGCTTGTTTAGAACACACCAGACTCTAAACACATTGACACTTCGGCATGAGACACTACTACTATCAAGCACCAAACTCATCTTTTGCAATTTTTGAAAGCTAGTGAAAAAACTTTATCACTCATATGACAAATATAGCTTTAGCTGTAGCTATAGATAGATATACATACAGATGAGATAGAGATAGATGGATAGATAGATAGATATAGAGATTTATATATGGTTGTTGTTATGTACCATTGAGTTGCTTGGGACTCAGACTGACCCTATGTACAAGAGCCCTAAATCATGTTCTATCCTGTGCCAATCTCACTGTCACCAACACACCTATCCCCATTACTCCAGTCACTACATCAATCCATCTCATCAAGAGTCTTCTCCTCCTGTGTTGTCCCTCCTCCTTTCCAAGCATGAAGTTCCTCTCCAAGGACTTGTCCCTTCTTTCAACATGTCCAAAGTATGTCAGATGAAGCTCAGAATCCTTGCCTCCAAGGAGCAGCTTGGTTTCACCCTCTCCGGGATGAACCTGTTTGTTCTTCTAGTAGTCCATGGTATATTCAGTACTCTTCTCCAGCACCACAGCCCCAACAGCCCAATCAGTTCTCCTGCTATCATCCCTAGCCATCATCCAGCATGCACTCTCTCTCTCTCTCTGTACATAGGAAGGGGGTTCAGATCCTTTTAGCCCTTCAAAAGTAGTTTGTATTTTATTCTAATGTTCATGTAAGCTAAGCTATTTATATGATACAAAAAGTATTGTCCTTGCTGTGTTAGCTGGAGGATTTTGTGTTTTTGCTATTTTGTACCGTGGAGTCAACTAAGGCTTATGGTGGCTCTTCAAACAAGAGATTGGGATCCTGCCCTATCCTCATGATCTCTGAAATTCTGAAGCTCATTGTTAGAGACATTCTGTCAATAAACTTTGGTGAAAGTCTTCCTATTTCTCTGATCTTCTACTTTTCACAACATTTTTTTGCTTTTCAGCATTTAGTTCAAACACATAAAGACAGATACCTTTCTGCTGACCTTCTCTTTGTTGAATATTTCTACTTGTAATCTGTTAATGTGTTCATATTTATTACCAAACAATTTAGTTTTTAATTACATGCTGACCAAAATTTTACATATATATTACATTTGGTTTCCAAATGAGACTGGATAATATTTTAGGGGCAGAAAAGAAGCTACCTTCTTTTATATCTTTTACATTGCCTACCACAACTCTCATGTTAAATGAAAATTCATTATAGCAATAAAAATGTATTTAAAGCTTACCACTTTCTAGGTACTCACCAACAGTTTTACACGTGTATTTCATTTCATTTATCTTTATACAAAATCTATGTAGAATTAGAAATATGACAGTAAAAAAAATTCGTGATTTAGTCCTTGTCACCTTGTTTAATTATTTAATTGACTTATAAAGTTTTAAAAGAAATGTTTGCTCAGACAGTATTAGTTACCCTGTTCTGAAAGGATAGGTCAATGGCATTTTTATGAAATTCTACTACTTGCTGAATTCTTTAGGGACTCAACCACGAATCTCTTTAGTGTTATAGAATCCTGTACAGTTTTGTTATCTGAATTTATAAATGATTTCTTAGAATATGTATGATTTTAAAGGAAGAGTTTAATAATAATCTTATGACATTTCACTTCATGTATCTTTTTTAACATAATTAAGTCAAATCATCTTAACACAACTAAATTAAAACCCCGACTATAGACTCTATAATAGAGATGGAATGTTGATTTCCTTTAGATCCTAAACATTCCTAATATGTAAATACTCATTCAGAAATACCTATAAACTAATGACTATGGTGTAAATTATGATTATGTTTCAATTATCTCAGCAGACAGATGCCAGAAAGCCACATTTTAAAGAACATGGTGATATAATTTTTTTTTTAAAAAAACGATAAAACACTAATGGGAATTAGAGGAAAAGATAAAGATCATCAAAGAAACTTTTTTTATTAAATTTTATTAGTATTAATGAACATTTACAAGGATTTTGGGTTTTCATTCCTTCATTGCTGTACCATTCTCTCTACCCTCTTCCCCAGTTTGTTCTTCTTCCCCCGCCCTCCGAATGTCTGTTTTAATTGTCCAATTG
>NW_006399783.1:1036326-1050964 GCF_000299155.1 Elephantulus edwardii | reverse complement strand
TTTTATAAATTACAGTCTTGCTTTTAGCCATTTCGACCTGGCTAAATTGACAATAAGCTCCTTTGTCTATGAATGGAGATGCAATGCCTCTATTCGAGAGCTCACTTGTTTCATTTATTTTTGTGTTGAATTGGGTTTTGTTGACCAAAATTTCATTTTGTTACCAAGTTGACAATGAAGAAGGTAGCACCTTAAAGGTTATATGTATTTGTCAATGACAGATTTTATTTTCTACAGGTTGGGAAGTAGTAGTGGCACCCCTTCCTAAACCACATGCCTCTGGAAAATCTATGTACTTGGAGGAACAAAGATAGCTGTGGAAAGGCATTAGGTCTTTTGTTTCTAGAGTCACTATGAGTCGATATCAACTCTACGACGGCAGTCAACAACAACAACAACAGCATGCATAGGTACTACATTCATCTGCTTACATCTCAATTTGGTTCTACATTCACTGTCATTGGGTTTTTTATTCATTCAGATGTACGTAATAGTTACTCTAAGTTTTTAACGTATATATTTAAAATTAACTAGTATTATGCATTAATCAGAAGGTTTGACAGGCAGTTGCTAATAAGTCAGAGTTCATTTGTAGCAAGATGTATTGTGATGGGAAAGTCTGCTGCTAGAGACCTCTCCAGAGTACTGAAGAGAAATGGTGTCTTTCTGGAGACTAAGGTGCACCTGATACAGGCCATGGTCTTTGCAATCACTTGCTATGCATGAGAGAGCTGGACAATGACTAGGGAGAATACAAGGAGAATTGACGCCTTTGAGCTGTGGTGTTGGAGAAGAGTATTGAATATACCACAGATGGCTAAGAGAATGAACAGGTTCATCCTGAAGAGGTTTAAAGGAGGCAAGGATTCTAAAGCTTTGTCTGACATATCTTGGACATGTTGCAAAGAGGCAACCGTCCTTGGGAAGGTGGAGGGACAGCACAGGAGAGGAAGACCCTTTATGAGATGGATTGATTGAGTGACTGGGCTAATGGGGGTAAGTGTGTCAGAGACAGTGAGAATGGCATAATATAGAACAGGGTTTAGGGCTGTTGTGCATAGGGTCGCTATGAGTCTCAGGTGACTGACTGGACAGCACATAACAACAACAGTAAGAAGATAATTCAGGAATCTAGTCTGTAGAAGGAGAAATGTGGCATCAGGATTGGAGAAAGACTAGCAGCTGGCACAACCTTTATTGCTGAAGCTGAGGAGGACGTGAGGTGTTTGCTACAGAAACTCAAGGACTGTAGTCTTCAATATGGATTGAAACTCAATATTAAGAAAATAAAGACTCAGCACTGGGACAATTGGCAGCATTTTGATAGAGAAGAGATTGACAATATTAATAATTACAGTCTGTTTAGTTTCACTATAAACATTTTTGACACTAGAAGTCAGGAAATCAAAATGCAAATTGCATTGGGAAAGTCTATCAAGAACCGTTCTAGAGTATTGAAGAGCAGCAGTGTTAGTCTAGAGACTAAGGCGCCTTGATCCAGGCCATGGTCTTCACAATTACTTGCCATGAATAAAAGAGCAGGACAATGACTAAGGATGATAGGGAAAAAAATGATGCCTTTGAGTTACGATGTTGGAAAAATGTGTTGAACATACTGTGCCAAGAGAACAAACATATCGACCCTAAAGAGAATGAAACCAAGTTTCTTCTCGGAGGCAAGGACTTTGAAGCTCCACACATACTTTAGGCACATGGCCAGGAGAGACCAGTCCTTAGAGAGGAATATCATGCTTCGAAGTGTGGAAGGGTAACAAAGGTGAGGAATACCAAAGGTGAGGAAGACCCAGGACAAAATGCATTGACCCAGTGAACAGAATAATGAGATTAGGTGTGTCAGAGACTATGAGATTGGCTGTGGATAAGACAGAATTCAGAGCTAATGTAAATAGGGTCAGTCTGAGTCAAAGGCATCTCAACAGCACATAACAACAACAATAATATCTCCATCAACTCCTTTTTTAACCACTGCCTCTCTTTCTCATAAATTTTTTAAATTTGTTGATTGGCTATTTTTTGTTTAAATCACTATCTGGGATGATAAAAGGTGTATGTACATATATGGGTGCATGTGTTTTTCTATGTATTTGTGTGTGTGTGTGTGTGTGTGTGTGTGTGTGTGTGTGTGTATGTGTAACTAAGGAAAATTCAAACTGCACTCTGTAAAAACAAAACATGAACAAAAAATTAAATTCATCCGAAGCTATTATCTGTTGTGGAAATACTATGGTATGCAAAGCGAGGAACTCTAAGAAGGACTTTTCATCCCCAAGAAGAGTAATGGAATTGTAAAAACAATTGTAAAAATGAAAATTGACTCTAGACTGACTGTCTTCATTTCAGTTTATTTACTGTAGGTCTAAACATTAAAATTGCTGAGTGTTTTAAAGTTTAGGGCATATTTGCTGGTAATGAAGGTTATTTATTAATCATAATATTCACATTTGGTAACTCACTTTATTTTTCACAGATAAAAATTCTTCTGTTAGGTACCATCAGCTGAGTACAACTCATTGTGACCTTATAGAAAACAGATCTGAACCTTGTGTGTAATTCTCAAGCCCATTGTGGTAGTCTCTTTGCCAATCTATATTATTGAGAATCTCCCTCTCTTTCTCTGACACTCCACCTTTCCCAGAGTGATGTCTCTCTTCAAGGATGGGCTCCTCATAATACATGCCCAAAGTAAGTTTCAACAACCTTGCCTCTAAGAAAGCTCTGGTTGTACTTCCTTCAAGACAGATTTGTTTGGTATTTTGGCAGTCCATCAGTCCATGATATTTTCAATACTCTTCACCAACTCCACAATTCAAGGGCATCAATTTTTGCCTTTTAGTCTATTGGTGAAACTTATTTGTGTATCATTCAACTTTCAGATGCAGAGGAAGCAATTGAAAAGAACATGGCTTGGATCAGGTGCACCTTAGTATTTAAACTGATGTCCTTGATCTATACAACTTTCAAAAGGCTTTTGAAAACAGATTTCCCCAAAGCAACATGTCTCTTGATTTCTTGAATGGCTTGTTGACAGGGTATACAAAGAAAATATATTTTTCATGTACGTCATGTTTCACACTATTCTTCATTCACATTGTATTTCATACAATCATTCTCAAGCATTATGTTTTATAAAGTTAATCACCTTTGGACCGTGGCCATCATTACCCCATCTTTTCACCTGGACCCTTCTCATTCTCCACGCCACCCCCTACTATGTAGCCCTGTCGTTTTGCCCCTATCCATCCTCAACCCTCTCCCCTGGAGTTTCCATACATATTTTACTAATTATCTTTCAATTTTTACAATAATGGTCTTATGCAATATTTGCCTTTATGAGACTATGTTAGTTCGCGCAACATAATGCTCTCCAGCCTCTTCCAAGTTACATATTTTTCAAAATCATTGTATATGAACTTTGTAAACAAACGAGAGGAAAAGAAATTTAAAAAAAGAATAAGAAAATGAGTATAGACAAATTTACAAATATGAATAAGTGATTATAAAGTAAAACAATTAAAAAATGAAATAATTGGCAATTTCACACCTTTCTCCACATATCCTAATGTTGCCTATTGATCTAATGGTAAGAATTTTGTTTTCTTGATGTTAAGGTGTAACCCCCATTGAAGGTTATATAGCCTTTGATATTCTGCAGTAAGTGCTTTCAATTTTTGGCTTCAACAGGCAAAGTTCTGTTATCTGCCTAAAGCAAGTTGTTGAGTCTCCAATACTGATGTCATATTTTCTTCATTTAATCCAGATTTTCAAGCTATTTTATCAGCAGACAGATTGATTTACTATAAAAAAAAAAAAGATAAAGGTCTTTTCCTGAATTTAGACCATGTGGTTTCCCTTGTCCTATTTAGACAACTTCTTCTTGGTCTATGTATAGGTTTCATTTCAGCACAAGAAAAGTATTCTGAGATTCCCATTCTTTTCAATGTTAGCTATAAATATGTTGTTATTAAACATCGTCAAGTTGCAGGTGACTCATAGACCCTATGAAGGAGAGTCCTCAATGCTTGTGTGTCTTTCATCCTCTCTCCAGGTTCATAGGGTTTCCTGAAGCAAGGTATTATGGAAGTGGATGCCACTCCTGTTTCCAAAGCTATAAACATAGACAGTGTAAAACTATAACCTTTATGCACAGAACTTTATTTTGTATTTTTAATAAAGTACCAAATTGTGAACAAAACAAAACAAAATTCTATATGAAAAATAGGTTGGAGCTAGAATTTTAATATTATTGTGATCTTACCAGAAGGTAAAAATCCTCTCTCCAAATTCAATATAAAATACATTTTCTTCATATTTACTGATATGTTTTTCTTAATGAAAGTCCTTTGACACCTAAATAGCTATTCTGATGGAGTCCCTCTGGCGGTTGAAATCTACCAATAGATCTGTGAGAGAAAGTTGAGTAATCTCCTCCTGTGTGATTTACAGATTTGGAAAAACTGCTGGAGGGTCAACTGTGAGTTAATTATGACTTAACTGAAATGAGATTGAGCTTTTTGAATTTGGAAAAGTTAATTTGGTTAAATATGAAAATTATTCTTGGATATTAGAATTCTAATTGTTCACCTACATATTTGAATGAGGTATTTGATTGCCCTAATATTTTCTACACTAATATAAAAAAAATTTGACAGCTATATAACTTTGATTTTTTTACATTTCTTCTTCTTTTCAGGTTTTTTTATATGCTTGGTTTTGTTTTCTGATAAATATTCTTATTTTCTTAACTCTAACCACAGAACTATATTTATAGTGCTCATTTGCCTGAATTTATGCTAAATTGAATATTGACTTTGCGAGTTCTATACCATTTATTATTACCATTTTCAATCTGTGCAATTTATTAAAAAGTTGTTAAGGATTCCTATTGCTGAATCTCTACAGATGTCAAATTGGATGACTTAACCAAAGCAATTACAACATTGATAAATCTATGGCTACTCTGATAAAAATGACACAATTTGATTTTAACAGGGAGTGATATTTTTAAGGACACTGTGAGACATTTTCTTTGAAGGAATAATGTTCCTCAATTTTAAAAAATGACCTTTTTTTTTTCACCTTTTCAGAAAATTGCTTTCTTGTGAGGCTTGTTAGCCTTTCTGTTCTTTCTGTCTTTTGCCAGAAGTTGATTTCTCATTCTCTAGCACTTTAGAAAATGTTGGGAGAGAATTTCAAGTATTTAAAAATATATTTTTAGCAGATTTACCTTTTGTGCGAAGTGTCAGACAGTTCAAGGGGCATCCAGAGCTTTCTCACATCTTTTGTCAGTGGACCAGAATTTTATTCCGAAAGAACAATTGTTCACATTACAAAAATAAGCCTCCTACATAGGTGCCCTTGCTGATAAGTTCTTGGGAAAAGTTTAAAAAAAATGATCCTATAGACTGATTAATCTACTTTTCTCACTCTTGATCACACCCAGGACTCTTAGGGAAGTTGTAATATAGGGTTCTGGGAGAAAACATTTTGCTGCTTTCTAAACTGTTTTTACAACTTCTATCATACCACTGTTTTCTAATTTAGCTTCTATGAGCAGAGGTCATATAAGCAAAGGACAAAATGTCAAGTGAAATAAAGTGGTCTTGAGGGGAAAGTTAAAAATATTTGCCACTATTCTTTTATACTCAAAATGTTAAAAATATCCAAAGTCTTTGTAAAGAAAAGTGGGGAAGGATTTTACAATCTTCAGGTTCGTACCTTTATTGAACACATTTCTTTTCCCCAGTCTCACTAGTTCCATCTATCTGTTCATACATCCATGGTTTTCCCAGTTACTCCAGGTTATGTACACTTGAACAATGATGGACTTTTTTTTTTAAATTACCAAGCCCCAGAGACTCTGCTTTAATTGTTCCTCCATTGGGAGCAGATATTGGCATGCTTCACTGCTCCTCATGAGGACTCCATGCCTTTGGAATTAAGAAACACTGATTTGGAGTTACTGGCATCTGAACCTTAAATTCACATTGGAAACATTTGAATGTAAAATCTTTCAAAAAAGCCTTCTTGTCTAATAGTAACAAGAGGTTTGTGTGGGCAAGACAGACTGTAAGTTTCACTGATTTTTTAACATAGATATGCATCTATGATTTTCCATTTTTGTTGATATCATAATGATAATTATTTTTACAGCTTTAAGATCTTTTCCTTAATCAATACATTGACAAATATACTTAAATATTTGTTCTGTGGAAAATTTTCAACAAGAACAAAAAAAATATCCTTGTTCTCAAGATTATTATTTAGTTTGCTAGGTCATGGTCGACTCGACAGCAGTAAACAACGACAATGTAGAGAAAACAAACTGACAAGTGATATAGATGATAAAAGAGAGATAAGCTAGCTTTGTCCATGGTGTCATTTTTCCTTTTTAAAGTTAGATAAAGAGAAGTTCTTAGGAATGATGAGACAAATAATAAGTGAACAACATAACATATGCAAAAGGTGGTACTTTGTCATTGAAGACATTGTCATCTCAATCTTATGAATTTAGGAAACAAAAAAGACTGCCATCATTCTCCTTCAGAGCAGTTGGTGGATTTGAATTCCTGACATTTTGTTTGATAGTCTAGCTTTTAAAATAATACATAATTTTTGTTATGGATTGGTGAGTTGAAACTGCATCATAGCTGACTTTCCACAGAGTTTTCAGAGACAGTAAATTGCACAGGAATTATTTCCATCCATTCTCCCACAGAAGAGGTAATAGATTTGAAATGTGTGTCTTCGGAATGGCAGTATAACTCCTTATCTCTTGGCCACCAGAGCATCTTTACTACACCATTATTTCTATTAATACCTTCAAATCCACTAGGACTCATGACAACTCTATGGACAATGAATCTGAACCTTGCTCTGTCCTGTGCCATCTGCAGCATTTCTCATTTACTTGAGACCACTGTTACAGTCATACAGTCAATTCATCTGTTTGATAGTCTTTCTTTTGTCACTGACGCTGCCACCTTTACAAACATGAAATTCTTTCTAAGGAGTAGGTCCTCCTAACAACTTGCTCAAAACATGTGAGATAAGAAAACATCATCATTCTTGCCTCCAAGGACCACCCTGGCTGCACTTATTCAAGACTTATTTTATTTGTTCTTTTGGCAGTCTATGGAATATACACTACTATATTCCAACATCACAATTGAAAAATTTATCTGTCACCTTTAGTCACTGTCCAACTTTCAGATGTATCACTGAAAATACCATGGCTAGAGTGAAATCTACTTTATTTTTTTAACTGTTATCATTCTGTTGTATTTTTTTTAATGGAAGCAACTATAGACCTCATATAGATAGTTGGTCAGGTAGCTAGCTTCTAAATTTCTTAGCACAGACTAACAAGCACATTCAGGACTGCATTTGTTTGTTGAAACACATCAATTGGTATTCTACCAATTCCTGGGTCCTTATTTTTTGTCAGTGATTCAGTGTTGCTTGAACATCTTTCATCATCACCATTGGTTCTTGATAATATTCTTGAAGTGATTCTGTGTCAGCCAATTCTTAATGATACATTGACTCTATTTTTTTCCATATTCTTTTAATGCATCTTGGGCTACTCAAGATTTTGTCTGTAGAATTCTTCAGCACTGCAACTCAGAGTTTGAATTTGAATTCCAGTTCTTTCAGTTTGAGAAATTCCAAGCAAGTTTGTTCCTTTAACTCCAGGTCTTGACACATTTTCCTTAAATACTTGGCTTTGTATTGTTGTTGTTTACTGTAGAATCAGAATCATAGCTGACCCTCCAGAAGGTTTTCAGAGGCAGTAAATCGCATGGGAGAAGATTGTCTATCTTATGCCTTCCCAGCAGCTAGTAGATTCAAACCACATGCCCTTGGATTGGCAGCATTTCTTACCACTAAGCCATCAAAGCTCCCTTGGTTTTGTATGTTATTGTTTACCATCAAATTGGAGTTGACTCCAGCTGACTTTCTGTTTGGGTTTCAGAGGCAGTTAATAATAGAGGAGATTGTCCATCTTTTTCCCCAGTGAGCTGCAGGTGAATTCAAATCTCTTGCCTTGAGATTGCAGTGCAGCTTCTTGCCACGAGGCCACTGGAGATTTGTTTAATTACAGAATCAGAAGAGAGAGTGGTGTATGTATGTATATATGCACTTACACAATCACACTTTTTAAATTCACATCATAATGCTAGATCATATTATAAACCACTTTAAGATATGTTGTTGTAGTTGTTAGGTGCCGTCCAGTCGTAGACAACTCATAGTGACCCTACATAGAGTTTCCGGAAGCAAGACATTTCTGAAGTGGATGCCGCTTACAGGCTTGTTTTAGCCTGGAAGCTCCAGCAAACACCATGGGTAACCATTACCACGTTTGTCACATCAGTGTCCCAGTGTTTAGCATCATAGCAACCATGAGTTACCTCTGCACAGCAATGCACAGACCAGTGCTGTACCACCTAGAAGAATGTTTGAGAGGAAAACAATTTGAACCTGCATTATTAAACCTGTAAATAACTTCCCAAGTTAATTCTTAAAAAAAAGATACAATTAAAAACAAAAAGAATAAGAAATCATTGATGAATGAGAAAAATATAGGACTAATTGTTAATTAAAACATCCCATCTTAGAAGAAAAAGCTGAAAAGAAATTCAAATTGATAGAAAGGATGAAGATCAAACATCCCAAAGAGAATATATTCTTAAAACCATTTATGCAAATATTCATAAAACATAATGTATATTTTATATTGTTTTAGCAAGCCATACACAATTCTCTTGTATATTAGTTTTCTGTGTAAGCTGTGTATGTTGCATGTGCTATTCATTAGGTGTGTTATATCTAAAGAATAAACACCAACTCTCCATATACTGCCATGGAGTTGATGCATAGTCATAGTGATGCCCAATCTGGCTTTCTAGGTCTTTGCAGAGTGACCAGTAGATCCAAGCTATGCACCATTAAGTAAGCTGCACAACTGATAACATACCAAGCTACTTGTGCTGCTTTGTCTGAAGATAGAGTAATCATATTCCATATCTAAGGGATATAATTTACCTGAGAATTTCCTTAATGATGCCAAATTATTTCTCAGAAGCAATGTATTTTAAATGTTGTTGTTGATCCAGGACCGATCCATAGTGGACCCTCTGGCTGGTTTTCAGAGGCAGTTCATCCCTGGGGCGAAGAATGCCCATCCTTCCCCCCACTGAGCAGTTGGTGGCCTCTAACAGCTTGCTTTAGGATTGCAGCACAGCTTCATGCCAGTAGGTCACCAGAGTGTATAATACAATACTTTTTACTTCTTGTTGTTGTTTCATGCTGTCGAGTCGCCTGAGACTCAGTTAATCTCATTAAAGATCATCCTCTCTTGTGCTGTCCCTCCACCCTCCTAAGCATGATGTCCCTCTCCAAGGACTGATTTTTTTTTTCCTAGCCAGGTTTACTTTTGGGTGTAGGAAAACACAATTAAATTTTACTTATTCAGGCACAATATTTGGCAATAGTTTTTTTAGTGATACAAGTAAAAGCAAATAATATAGGAAGCAAAGTTTATGGTTTTTCATTATGTTTGGATACGCTATCAACAAAGCTTTCTTTCTAGTAAATCCATCCCTGTATCACATCTATCCATACCAATCTTCCAACATTAATACCATCAACAATAGAACTGAGATCATAATATCACAACTGTTTATAAAGGGCTTATAGGCTTTTATTTGATAATGAATTGTACTGATAGTTTGTGAAACTTCCAATGTATGCTTATATATGTTTTTGACAAAACAGAATGATAAGTACTTTTATCCCTAAATGTATATGTTTGGTTTCCATTTAAATGTGAAAAGGGTTATCCACTATATAAAGACGTAAAAACTTCCAATTTCCTGTGCTTTAAATCCCAAAATAATTATTGAGTGATTCCAAATACACATGTTCAAGGAGAAATGGTATTTTGATGCTTAGCACTTTGTCATAACCCTAGTTCACCTCCACACCTGATAAATGAAAAATTTTAACTAATTTTAAGCACATAAAATAGAAATTAATTTGATCAAAGCAGATCAATTTTTCTCAACTAAGTATCCTATTTATACTGTTGTTTTACTGAGGGAAAACTTAATTTTTTAAGAAGATTTATTCAATTCTGCAGGGAATTTTGATACTAAATACAAACCTTTGAACTCTACAAAACCACAATAAATTTTAAAAACCTCAAACTCACTGTTGTCAAGTCTGAAATAATTCATACAAAATTAGAATTAAATAATCTGTATCTTATCAGAAATCATAAAAAGAGTACATCTTTCTCCTCATTTCTATCAAGACTGAATCTACTTATCATTGACTATCCTTGGGTTTCTAAGGCTGTAAATAGCACAGATGGAGATGCCTGTCTTTCTCTCTTAGAACCATTGGTAGATTCAAACTATTGCTGTTGTTCTTGTTAGGAGCCACCGAGTCAGTATGACTCATAGGGCCCCAATGAACAAAAGATCTGAAATCAGTCCTGTCCTGCCCCATCCTCACTCTTCCTGACACACAAGAGCCCACTGCAGCAGTCATCGTGTCAATCCACATGGTTGAGGGTCTTCTTCTCCTTTGCCAACCCTCCATCCTTCCCAACATTATGTCCTTCTCCCAGAATAGCACCTCCTAGCAATATGTCCAAAGTATGTTAGGCGAAGCCTCATTATTTTTGCCTCCAAAGAGCACACTGGCTGCACCCTCTCTAAGACATATCTATTAGTTTTCTGGCCTTCCATGACATGTTCAGTGCTCTTCTCCATAGCTCAAAGTCATCAGTTCTTTTTCTGTCATCCTTATTCACTATCCAGGTCTCAGATGCATAACTAATAATTGGAAAGACCATGACCTGAACCAGATGCACCTTAGTCCTCAAACTGACATCACTACTCTTCCATAATTTGAAAAATTCCCTAACTACAGATTTTCCCACTGCAATGTATATCCTTATTTCCTGACTGCTCATACCGAGGGTGTTAATTTTGGATCCAAGCAAGATAAAGCTGTTGGTAGTTTTGAACACCTCTAAATTCATCCTGAAACTGCCTATTGGTCCAGTGGTAAGAATCTTTGTTTTCTTGATATTCATACTCAATCCTACTGAAGGCTGCATTTCTTGATCTTCTGCAACCAGTGCTTCAAATCCTTCTCACTATCAGCAAGCAAGGTTGTGTCATCTCCTTAGTGCAGGTCATTAGTGAGTCTATCTCCAATCCTGATGCCACACTCCTCTTCATAAATTCCAGCTACTCAGATAATTTGCTCAACATATAGACTGAACAGGTGTTGAGACAGAATACATTCCTGATGCACTCCCTTCCCAATTCCAAACCATGCAGTGTTCCCCTGCTCCGTTTGCATAACAGACTCCTCCCTGGTCCAGGTATAGGTTACTCATGAGCACAATCAAGTGCTCTGGGATTCCCATTCCTCTCAGTGTCAGCCACAATTTATCATGATCCACACAGTCAAAGACCTTTTCATAGTCAATAAAGCACAAATAGACATTATAAATAATCTTTGAGTAAACAGCAAAACTTCCTATGAACTAGGCTGCCAGAACCTCATGTTTAGTGTTTAGTAAGATGCAAGTTATAAGTAAGCAATATTACAAAATTTAATTTAACATAAAAGAGATATATTTCATAAACATATAGACATGTTTTGTTGTTATGCACCACTGATTCAGAATTGACTCACAAAAAATCCTCCAGTGGACTTTGGAGGTTGTATATTTTACAGGAGAAGATTGTCTATCATACTCTTGCACATCAGCTAGTAGATTCTAATTTTTACCCCTTGGTTTGAAAGAACAATTACCTACCACAAAAATCACCAGAATGTCCTATATATACATATGGAATTAGGTGTGTCGGAGTCAGTATAATTGACTCAGGATAGGGCCGGGTTCAGCGTTATTGTACATAGGGTCCCTATTAGTTGTGGGCGACCTGATGACACTTAACAACACTCACACATGTATGCACCATATATATATATATATAAAGAGAGAGACAGAGAGAGAACAAGAGCACATAACAACAATAACATACATATATATTTGGTTGTGGAGTCTGAATCAACTCATAGCTGATACCCCAAAGGGTTTTCAGATGCAGTAAATCTTATGGGAGGAGATTGTCCATCCTTCTCCCGCAAAGCAGCTGTGGGATAGACATATAGACATGTCTATAAATAGACATTGCCCTGGATGTGCTCACCAAGTGGTGCCAAGAAATATGGAGGACAACCACCTGGCCAACTGACTGGAAGAGATCTATATTTGTTCCCATTCCAAAGAAACATGATCCAACAGAGTGTAGAAATTATCGAGTAGTATCATTGATATCATATGTAAGCAAGATTCTGCTGAATAGTATCCAAAAATGACTGGAACAATACATCAACAGAGAACTGTCTGAAGTGCAGACTGGGTTTAGAAGAGTCTGTGGTACTAGAAATATTACAGTGAATGTCAGATGGATCTTAGCTGAAAGCAGAGAGTGCCAGAGGAATGTGTATCTGTGTTTCATTGACTATGTGAAGGCATTTGACTATGTAAATCACAACAATCTGTGGCTGACTCTGAGAAGAATGGAAATCCATTCTTCTGTAAAACCTATACTTGCACCAGAAGGCAGTCACGAGAACAGAAAAAGGAAACCCAGCAAGGTTCAAAATTGGGAAGAGTGTATCTAGAATGTGTTTTATCTCCATATCTTTTCAATCTATATGTGGAACAGATTATCTGGGAGACAGGACTCTGTGAGGAGAAGTGTGCCATGAGAATTGGAGTAGACTCATTAACAATCTGGATTATGCATATGATACAACCCTACTTGCTGAAACTGAGGAGGACCTGAAGCACTTGCTGCAGAGGGTCAAGGAGTGCAGCCCTCAATATGGATTGAAGCTCAACATCAAGAAAACCAAGATTCTCACCACTGGGTTGATGCAATACTACGACAGATGGTGAAGAGATTGAGATTGTTGACAGCTTCCGTTTGCTTGGCTCTCCAATCAACTCTTGGTACCAGTAGTCAGGAAATTAAAATATTAATTTCATTAGAAAAGTCTGCTGTCAGAGACCTCTCCAAAGTACTGATGAGCAATGATGTCAGTCTGGAGGATAAGGTACTCTTGATCCGGGCCATATTCTTTGCAATTCTTTGCAATTACTTGCTATGCATCAGAAAGCTGATGATGACTAGGGATGATAGAAGGAGAATTGATGCTTTTGAGCTGTGGTGCTGGAGAAGAATATTGAATATACCATGGACTGCTAGGAGAACAAACATGTTCATCCTAGAGGGGGTAACACCAGGCTGTTACTTAGAGGCAAAGATTCTGAAACTTCCTCTGACATAGTTTGGACATGTTGGAAGGCAGGATCATTCCTTGGAGAGGGATGTCATGCTTGGGATTGTGTATGGACACCACAGGAGAGGAAGATCCTCTGTGAGATGGATTGATTTAGGGACTGGGGGGATAGATGTGTCGGAGACAATAATTTTGGCACAGGATATTGCAGGGTTTAGGGCTGTTGCACATAGGATAGCTATGAGTCTCAAGCAACTCAAAAGCACATATCAATAACAATTTAAATAATGCAATGTTTTGATCTACGAAGGTGTACTACATAATGTTTAGGTTCTGGGTAGGTTCCCTTCAATTAAAACTACAAATTTGTTTCCACATCATAAATACAAATTTTGATTAGAAATTAGCCTTTTGTTTACTTTTGTCATGATCAGTGCTTCAGGCAAAGTAAGTTCAGTTGATAAGATCCAAGAAATCTCTGAGGATTTATGTGATGATTCTAAAGTGAAATTAAGAGTGACATTTTCTAAGTATCTGTGTGTCAAAAGCATTGTGCTAGATGATTTACATGTGTTATCCACATTAGACCTCAGATTAACTCCAAGAGTTAAACATTCGATCTCATTATAAAAATGAGAATGTGAGGTACAATTAATCTTCACTATTCATGGATTCTCTAATAGTGAATTGGTCTATTTGCTAAAATTTATTTGTAACTCCAAAATCAATACCTGGCACATGGATATTGACAGACATGAACTTGCTCAGAGGAATATAAAACCTGGGTACCCTAATGTTCATTTCCCTATGTGAACTTGGAAAAGGATAGTTTGAAACCTGCTAAATCAATATTTTCAGTGATGTTTTAGAGCACTGCCTCAAATAATGAGAATTAACTTTATGTTAGAGGTCAATAATTGCCTTGGATGACATAGTTTATAAATACATCATCATTAAGTTCAATTCTATGGTATGCTTGATCCAAAACATGGTATTTTCAATTGCTCCCTATGCACCTGCACATTGGACAATGAATAGATATGACAGAGAAGAACCTATGTTTTTGAGTTGTGATGTTACATAAGAGAATTGAATATTCCAAGGATAAAAGTCCAGAATAAGAGCTGCACAGCGATGTGGATTATGGGTCGAGGAGAAGGAGAAAATGGTACAACAATTAAAGAATCTTTTTAAAGAGAAAAGCAAACTGGATTTGGCAGGAGGTAGAGAGGAAAATGTGCAACAATGAACAAATGAAAATCAAAGTTTTCTTCAAATTTTC
>NW_006399783.1:1022645-1035793 GCF_000299155.1 Elephantulus edwardii | reverse complement strand
TGAGTAGGACTCAAAACATTCCAAAGACAACAGATATGAATCTTGTCCTATCTTGTGCCATCCTCACCAATTCTAATATGTTTGAGCCAGTTGTTGAAGTCACAGTGTCAATTCATCTTGTTGAGACAATTCTTCTCTTTTATAGATATTTTATATTTTTTTATGATAGCTTTTACAAAAGAAACTCTCTCCTAGTAATATGTCCAAAGTATGAGAAATGAAACCTTGCCATCTTTACCACCAAGGAGTATTCTGGCTCCACCTCTTCCTATTCACAGCTCTTCATTCCTTGGCTGTCCATGGGATATTTGGTACTCTTCTCCAAAACCAAACCCAAAGGTATCAATTCTTCTTCTGTCATTCTTACTCACTTTCCAGTCCTCAGATGCATAGTAAGTGATTGAAAAAGCCAACGTCTGAATCAGACTCACTTAGCATTTTCTTCAATATTTTAAAACATTTTATTCTGAAAGCAGTTTTGCCCAAATAATACTTCTTGTCTTCTGATAGCTGGTTCCAAGGATATTGATTGTGGATCCAAGTAAAATTAAATCATTGGCAGATTTAATATTTTTCTCCATCTGTCAGGATGTTGCCTACTGTCCAGGTGTAAGATTTTGTTTTCTTGATGTTAAGATACAATCTACATTGAAGAATATGCTCTTTGATCTTTTCCAGCAAGAAGTTCATGTCCTCCTCACTTTCAGCAAGCTAGGTTGTATCATCCACATAATGTAGATTCTTGAGGAGTCTTCCTCAGATCTTGATGCGACATTCTTCTTCAAAGAGTCATAAATTATTATTTGCTCAGCATACAGATTGAATAGATATGGAGAATGGATACAACTATGACACACCACATTTCCTGATGTTGAACTATACATGATTCCTTTGTACTATTAAGACAACTATTTATTGATCTAGGTATAGATTTCATATGAGCATAATTAAGTGTTCTAGGATTCCCTCCTCTGTGTTTCCGTGTTCCACATAATCAAATGCCTTTGCATATCATAAAAAAACCCCTCAGACAGTCGTCTGGTATTCTCTGCATTCAGCCAGGATCTATCTGACATCAGATATGATATCCCTGCTGTCCTGGTCTCTTCTAAACCTAACTTGAACTTCTGCCAGTTCCTGGTCAATGTACTGTTCGAGTTGGTTTTGGATTATCTTTAGCAGGACTTTACTTGCATTTGATATTAATGATATTGTTTTATATTTCCAAATTGTGTTTTATCACATTTCTTGGGAATGTGGTTTCAGTAATATAGTTGTTAACATGCTCCACTCACATGCAAAATGTCCCCAGTTTGAAAAGAGGTGGAAACAGTGGTTACAGCTTATAAGTTGCTATGTTGTTTTTATGTGCTGTTGAGTTAACTATGACTCATAACAACCCTACTGAATCATAGCTCTGATACCAGGCTTGTCTTGATACAATTTCACTGTGTCCCACATACCTGCTCTTACTACCCTAGTCACTGTATCAATTCATCTCATCCAAGATCTTCTCTCCTGCACTTACCAACCCACCCTTGTGAGCATGACATCTGTCTCTAGCACTGGTCTCTCCTGGCAACATGCTCAAAGTATGTGAGCCAGAGCTTTTTTAGCAGTCCATGGTATATTCAATACTCTTCTCCAGCACTACAGTTCAAAGGCATAAATTCTCCTTCTATCCTCCCTAGCCATTGTCCAGCTCTCTGATGCATAGCAAGTGATTGCAAAGACCATGGCTTGTTTTAGGAACACCTTAATCTCCAGAGTGACATCATTGTTCTTCAGTACTCTGGAGAGGTCCCTAACAGCAGACTTCCCATTGTAATGTTTTTGTTGTTATTGTTAAGTGCCATCAAGTGTAGGCAACTAACTCATAGTGACCCTATGAACAAAAGTCTTCAACACTTGTGTGACTTTCATACTTTCTCCAGATTCATAGGGTTTCTGGAAGCAAGCTATTACAGAAGTGGATGCCACTCTTGCTTCCAGGCTTGTTTTAATTTGGGAGCTCCACCAAACACTGTTCACTACAGGTAACCATTGTCACATTTGACAGATCAGTGTCACAGTGTTCAGTTTCACAGCAACCAAAAGTTACCTCTGTATGGTAAGTAGACAAACCAGGACTATACAGCCTAGAAGAATGTTTGACCAAAAACAATTAAAAACAGGCCTGAGGGCTGCAGATTAAAGTCACCCACCTTTGGCTTGGTAGCATTACTTTCTGTCCACTAGGCCAACTGATATCTATGTTGGCCCAGTGGTGAGAATCTTTGTCTTCTTTATATTGAGCCTAAATCCATATTGAAAGCTTGACTTTCTGCGGCAAGGGCTTCAGGTACTCCTCAGTTTCAGCAAGCAGGGTTGTATCATCTGCATAACATAGATTGTTGCTGAAACTTCCACCAATCCTGATGCCCCACTTCTTCTCATACAGCCCAATCTCCGAGATAATCTGTTCTGCATATAGGTTGAAAAGGTATGGAGACAGAACACATTCATGTTGTACACCCTTCCCAATTTTGAACCATGCAGTGTTTCCTTGCTCTTTTCTGACAACTGCCTCCTGGTTCAAGTATAGGTTTTTCATTAGCACCTAGGATGTTACTATTTATGACTTCCATTTCTTCTTTAACAAAGTTCCAGTGGTAAGGATTTTTATTTTATTGATAGTTTAATAATCAATATTGAAAGCCACATTATTTCTTGCTGAAAGTGTAGAAGACTTAAAATGTTTGCTGTAGAAGATCAAAAATACATCCTTTCGCTATGAGATGTTGTCAAATTGATCCTGACTCATAGTAAATACAGAATGAAAATTCACCCATTCTTGTTCCATTGTCATAATATCCATTGTGGTAAAGACCATTGTTATACTCACATTTCAGTCCATGTGCTTGAGATACTTATTCTCTTTTGTTGACATATTTTCAAGCATCATGTCTTTTTCCAGGAATTGAATCACTTGATAACAAACCCAAAGTATGTTATACAAAGTCTCATCTTCCTTGCTTTTAAGAAGGATCCTGGTTGTATTTCTTCCAAGACTTGGTGATCCACTGCTCACTTAATGATTAAAGAGAGGAACAGTATCATCATCTGTTCAAAGAAATTCACCATCATCATCACCGGCATCATCATCACTTATGTTAATGAACATGCAGGTTTTTTCTGTTTCTTTGAAATGACAAGTAATATTACAGTGAACTTGTATGTGTGTGTATTTGTGTAGCAGCTCTTTTATTGTTATAATTATTGCATCAAATGATAATTCTACTTCCAAATTTCAAGGAATTGCTAAATAGTTTTCCACAATGGTTCCACACTTCTTACCAGGAGTTTACCAGTATTTCATGAGAGTTTTAATCTCTTCACATTTTCACTATCTTTCTTGTTTTCTGTCTTACTGAACCTTGTTATTGTTGCTGGAACAAGATGATATCTCATTATGGCTTTAATTTGAATCTCTAACAGTTAATGAAGGAGCACTGATGGTATTTTCCATAGACAGCTGCAGCAAGGTTAACACAAAAGCCTCACTAACCTCTCTGGCATTTCGAACACATCAGTGATTCCAAGAAAGAAAGATGAGAAATCTCCTGTTTAACTTACAGCCTTAGAAATCAGATGGAGACCCAGCTATGAATTGATTCAGACTAACCAGCATTGAGAGAGTAAATGGACAGACAGCAGTTAATATTTGTAAGCACTTCTTTATATAGTTGTAGGCATACAAGCTTCTTCCTTCAAATATATTTTCATCCCCTGCCCATTATTTAACTGGGTTGTTTGTCTTTTTGTTGCGTTATGTTGGAATTTTCGATATAATTTTTAGAGATTAGAACCTTATCATATAAATACTATCTTTTTTAAATGTTTATTTTCTTTTCTTCACTTGATGTTTATTTTCCATCTTAGAATTGACAGTGGAATTCTTTCCCCCAATTTTGCTGAGTCAGTTGAACTTACTTATCTTTAAATATACATTTATTACCTGGGTCTTCTTTTCTTGGGATTATGTTTGTTTATACTCCAATCCAGATTTTTTCTTAGAGTAAAACAGCGATTCACACAGCATTTACTTCTGTACTGGAAACTTCTGGTGTCTACTGCCAATTACATGGCTGATATAAGACAAATAGAACCATCTAATCAGTATGTTCAATAAAGGCAAGGATAGTGAAACTCTTGATTATGGTGAAGGGTATGAGGATGGCATAAGACAGGACAAAGTTTGGTTTGCTGTTCATAGCGTTGCTATGAATCACAGTCAAGTAGGCAGGACTTAACAACAATGATAA
Organism: Elephantulus edwardii; assembly: GCF_000299155.1. NCBI lineage: Eukaryota > Metazoa > Chordata > Mammalia > Macroscelidea > Macroscelididae > Elephantulus > Elephantulus edwardii. Next base: position 1,031,489 of record NW_006399783.1, on the reverse strand, counting down.
CAACAATTTGACCCAAACTGTCAAGGCTGAAGTAGGGTCCCTTACTTTTTAAATCCATATATTTTACTGTAGTTATGTGTGGTCGAGTTGCTTGTGACTTTCAGTGGGCCTGTGTACAATAGCCCTAAAACCAACTTTACACTCTCCGACACACCTACTTTCATTACTCCAGTCACTGTATCAATCCATCTTAGTGATGGTCTACCACTCTTTCTCCGTCCTTCCACTGTTCCCAGCATAATGTCCCTCTCCAAGTGCAAGCAAGCGATTGCAAAGACAATGGCCTGGATTAGGTGCAACTTAGTCTCCAGACCGACATCATTGCTTTTTAGTACTCTGGAGAGATCCCCGAAAACTGACTTTCCCAATGGAATTCATCTCTTATATATGATTTCCTGGCTGCTGGTACTAGAATGACGATTGTGGAGCCAAGTAAACTAAAGCTGTTAACAATCACAGTGTCTTCATCATCCATCATAATGCTGTCAATCTGCTCAGTGCTGAGAATCTTTGTTTTCTTGATGTTGGGCCTCAATCCATATTGAAGGCTGCAGTCCTTGACCTTCTGCAACAACTGCTTCAGGTCCTCCTCAGTTTCAGCAAGCAGGGCTGTGTTATCTGCATAACAAAGGTTGTTGATAATCTTCCTCCAATGCTGATACCACATTCCTCCTCATACAATTCAGCCTCCTGGATGATCTGTTCTGCATATAGATTGAATAGGTATGGAGACAGAATACATCCCTGGCATACACCCTTCTTGATTTTGAACCATGCAGGGTTCCCTGCTCTGAACTAATAACTCAAGTCATCAGAATGCGTGAATATTGGAGGAAGGATCATTAACAACCCAGAGTATGTATGTGATGTAAGATTGCTTGTCAAAAATGAATATTTTAACAGTTTGACAATTCAAATTCTAATTCAATCAACAGCATTCATGGAAGCCTGAGTTGAGAAATCAATTGACATTTGATATTGGTCAAATTTGTTTCATAAGACCTCTTCAAAATTTAGAAAAGCAGAGGAATCATTTTTATGATTCACCAAGGTGAATTCACAATAATTAAGTCATTTCAATGTCCATATATCTATAAAAGTATGTACATTGAAAACCAAAGACAAATATATTATCTAAATAGAGCATTGAATGTATTTCCAGAAGAAGGAACAAATGTCTTAGAAAAAAATGTAGCAAGAATATTCCTTAGAAGAGAGGATAGTTGTATTTCAACTTTTTTGCTTAGGGCATCTAATAAGGAAAATAAATCATTAGAGAAAGATACCATGTTATGTAAATCAGAATGCAAAAAAAAATGAGAAAAAGTTTTAATGAGGTGGATTGGAACAGTGGCTATAACAAAATGTACTCAAGAAGGTCAAGGGTCATGGAGAGGGCACAGTTCAGGGCAATGCATCATTCTTTTATATATAAGGTTACCATAAGTCAGAACTAATTGACAATAACTAACGACAAGAACAACAGTGAAGATCAAAATAATGTATTTGTCTCCAATGCTGGATAAACAGACACAAAAAAATAAAATGACCACAGCAAGAAAATATTTTGAGGTAAGAAATCTTACAGTAGTTTTTTACAAAAAAAAAAAAACCAACAAAAAACAAAACCAAAAACAAACCCCAAAACAACAATCCCAAAACAACATATTTCTAGATTCAAGTTCAGATTGTATGACATTAGCAAACTTGTATCTTAGTTTTATAATTTGTAAAGTAAGTTAAATAAGCAAGCAAGTAAGAAAATTTATGCAATAATATATGTCATTAAAACCAAGTCCTTTTTCCCATCATCCCATTAGTGAAATAAGAAGATATCCTATATTCACTAAGAGGGAGTTCAGGTGGCCTAGTGGCAAGGAACTGTACTGCAAACACAAAAGGCTCATGGTTAGAGGCAACCAATTGCTATGTGGGAGAAGAATGCGTAATCTCCACCTGCATCTGAAAACCCGCCAAAGAGTCAGTTATGGATCTGTTCTGACTATACAGTAAACAACAACACATTCATTAATGTGGCATATTTTCACAGAACTTATTCTTTGAAGTACTTAAATAATGTATGTCCTAGAAACTGAGATTTGATAAAATGTACTATGTCTCTTTTCAACTGTTACATTGTTTTTACTTCCTAACATGTAATTCTCAGATGATTTCATTTAAGCAACGATTTTACTTCCATTTTCCTTGAAAAAGACACGAACAAGGAAATTTGGCGAAACTCTCTGCCTTCTGAGGAATGACACATGGAAACATTTTTCTAAACAGTAATGTTTACATGTGATTCTTGGTTCTTGTGATTCTTGTGTCATCTTTCAACCTTAAGGTTAAAAAATACTAAGAAAGGAGACCCATATAAATGCTAGATGCAGAAATAGAGACCCCAAGAATGGTGAAACTTCATCTCACAAAACTTGGGCATGTTGTTAGGAGAGGCAATTTCTTGGAAAGGGACATCATGCTAAAATCAAGATTCTCAGCAGTTTTTGACTCCTGTTGTTGCTATGTGCTGTCAAGTGAACTACAACTCCTAGCGACTCTGCACTATAGCTCTGAACTCTGCTCTATCCTGAGCCAATCTCACTGTCTCTGACCTACCAACTACAGTTATTGTGTCAATTCATCTCATCCGAGGTCTTCTCCTGCTCTGTCCCTCGACCCTTCCAAGCATGATATCTTTCTCCAAAGACTATTCCCTCCTACAAGTAGATTAACTCCCAACGGTACAGAATTTAAAACTTCACAAATGTTGAGTTGTTCTGGCTCATGGTGATCCATGATGAGAGTAAAAAACTTGATGGGAAGTGACTGTATATGTATGTTTCTCCCCTAGAGTAGCTGGTAGATTTAAATTACCAACTACACGTGATAACAAGATGGAGTGGTAGAGTGCCAACATCAGTGAACTGGGGTGTGTCAGGGATAATAAGAATAACACAGGATAGGAAGAGTTTTGGATCTTTTGTTCATAAGTTACTATGGGTCATATGTAACTAACAACATTAGTTAAACATTATTTTAATATTAGATTGTTTAAAAACATGAACACTGGAGTGAATCTATCTGGATTTTAAGGGTGACCTCTACCCAGCTCAGTTTTCTCATCTGTACGACAAGATGATCTTACCATTTCTCATGATCATTCTTGTGAGATTACCATGAGTGAAGACATATAATACAAACTTCATTTGTTATGTGCTCAGAGATAGTCTCTATTATCAATATTAATCAATGGGACTTAATTTATTTTCATAATATTTATACGTAATTTGGTATACTTTAAGAAGAAATTTTATTATAGTGAAATTTTCATGTTTAGCTAGTAGAGATAAAATAAATTGCTAATGATTTTAGAATTTAAAAGAGATATTAGAAAACACAGAAAAGTAAAGTAGGAGTAGACTATAAAGTATATTCTTGCAGCAATGAGGATAAGATGAACAATTAACACATCTGGAGTTTTAATAAGTAAAAAAAAATCTTAATTGGATTCAATTGCATATGTTCCATTTGTTCCATTACGGGTGCCTCTTCCATATGTTCATGATAATATAAATTGAAAAGCTATATATACAAATGAATTAAACACTAATTAAGTGCTGAGCAAGATGTGATCTAGCCAACTCCATTTTAGGAGAAGTCCTGGGGCTATGCTTGGGAAAGATTTTTAAAGAGGGCAAGGATTAGAGCACAAAAACATGGACTTGATGTTTAGTTGCTAGATTATATTAAATGTAGGGAACTCTGGTGGCATACTCCATAGAGAACTACATTGCCAACCCACAGGAAATACCCTTTTGTCACTTCTAGAAACTCCACTGCAGTTTACAGCATACTGAAAACCTGGTGAAGGGTCAGCTAAGAGCTAGTTTTAACTCGGCAACAATGAGTTGAGGTTGAGTGTATACTAAACGTGAGGAGCACTGTCGGTCAGTAGCAAATAATTCCCTTTCCACGCATGACAATTTCAATTCCCAGCAAACACACTTCATGTGCAACTATTATTATCTGTCTGTCAGTATAGGATTTCATGCTGTTATGATGTTGACTAGTTTCAACAGATCTTCCAGATTAAGAGACACTAAGAATGGCCTGGTAACTAATTTTGAAAAATGATCAGTTAAAACTATGGATTCCAAAAGGATGTATCAGGTATGGTTTGCCCAACTTCCTCCCATGTTTTCACTTCCTTCCCAGTTTGAATGCACCAGCTGCTGTAAGGAGCAGCTGGTGTATTCAAACTACATGATTTTGAATTAGCAGTTCGACTCCTTATTACTAAGACAACAGAGCTCCTTACAAATGAAATGAGGTGGAACATATTCCTCTGTGTTGGCTTTTGAGAATTAGATAGCCTAACAGACTGTTATTTAAATTCCACACTCCTTTTGGCTATCCAGTTTTCAAAAGCCAACACAGAGGAATATGTTCTACCTCATTTCATTTCTAAAGCTAACTTTATTCCTATAAAGTTGACTGTTTATCTTTATTCCCTCAAGTGACAGGTAGATTTGAACTACCAACCTTTTGGTACGTAGTCCAATGAGAAATGTACAAGACCGCAAGGAGTCCTTATCAAAGTGGGAGGAAAAGACATCTGAATGTTTTGGCTAAATAATATAATTTATGGCATACTAGAACAGTTCCAGTAGCTCATATCCTATTACTCAGAAATCTTACACATACATTGTATTACCACTAAAATAGAAATAAGGTTAATAACTCTGAGTCAAAGGGAAACATATTTCAGTTCATTGGATAATTTTTTTATCAAGACAAGAGTTGAGCTCCTTAATAAGGTGCCAAAGCATCTTCTCATCTATAAATTTATTTTAAAAATCTGATATTGTCTGCCAGGATAAGCACAGAAGTGATTAGTGAATAAATATTAGGAGTGGGAAGGAATGACATTCCAGTTTTCAGTAAACAATTGACAATTTTTGGATCTCTATAATTTGGAAGGTCTTTTATTACTCATAGGAGATTCAAGGTGGGAGGTGGAGCTACAAGGAGCTTTAGCAACATTCCCAAATAATACTGTGAAAAACAGAACCATAAAAGGAGAACAAAGACCAGGAATTTAATAATAGAGATTATGTGTTAAATCCTAATGATAATCAGGAAATAATCTATCCATTCTTGTGGTCCCAAAGTAAGGTGTTGAATTGTGAATACAAGGTAATCCTCTAGCCACTCCATGAGACAAAGAGGGGTAATTCCTCCCATGCAATTTACACCTTCTGAAAACCCATTGTGAGTTAAATATGATTTAGTTTCAACTCTTAGAGTTGATCAAAGCCTGTTTGCTGCCTTTGAATTGATTTTGGTTCATGAAGACCTTCTATCTGAGGCCTTAGGAGCTAAGACTGCACATATTTCTCTCTCAGGAGACTTATTTGAATCTCTGAATTTTCAGTTTTCAGTAAAAATGTACCACCCTACACTATCAGATTTCCTTACATAGAAAGGTGGAAAAGAAGTCCTGGTGCCTTCCAGTCAGTGGTGACTATTGAAGCTCATATGCACAAGAGAACGCAGCCTTGTTGTATCTTCCTCATCTTCATAAGTGTTATAATGTTTGAACCCATCCTTTGAACCTTACTGTGTCTATCCATTTTGCTGATGATCTTTCACTTTTACATTGAACTTCTACCCAGAATTATGTTGTTCTCTAAGGAGTTGTCTCTGCCAATAACATGTCCAACATATATGAGACACACTGCACTTACAAGGAGCATTCTGGTACTGCTGTGACAAATTTACTAGCTCTTCTGGCAGGTCATAGTATATTCTATGTTCTTTGTCAAATTCATAATTAGAAATTATCAATTCTTTTTTGGTTCTTTTTATTTATTGTCCTGCTTTCACATGACTGAAAATATCATGCCATTGGTTAAGTGAGCCTTAGTCTTCCTCAAAGTGACATCTTCACTTCTTAACACCAGAAAGTAGTCTTTTACAGTAACTTATATGTTGTTGTTGTTATGTACTGTCGAGTTGCCTGTGACTCACTGTAATGCAATGTGTAACAGCCCTAAACCCTGTTCTATCCTGTGTCAATCATATTGTCCCAACACACCTTCAGGAATATGACATCAGAATTGGAAGAAAATTCACCAACAATCAGCATTATGTAGATGATAACACTTACCATTGGGCAAATTGAAAGCATGATAATTGAAGGAGATGAGATTGGGGTTGTTGACAGTTTCAACTTGCTTGGTTTCACAATCAACATTCTTGGCCCTAACAGTCAAGAAATCAAAAGAAAAATTCATTTGGGAAAATTTTCTGTCTGGGGCCACTTTCACAGTGTTAGAAACAAGGATGTCAGTTTTGAGACTAAGGTGTGCCTGATAAAGGCCATGGTTTTTGCAATTACTTGCTATGCATTGGAGAGTTAGAAAATGAATAAGGATGGTAGAAGAACAATTGATGCCTTTGAGTTGTGGTGCTGGGAAAAAAGTATTGAACATACCAGGGACTTCCTGAAATCAAGTTGCCCCTTGGAGAAATGGATTTTGGAATTGTGCCTCACATACTTTGGGCAGGTTGCCCAGAGGGACCAGTCCTTGGAGAAAGACATCATTCTTGAAAGAATGGAGAAAAAACACAGGAGAGGAAGTCCCTGGATGAAAAGGATTGAGACCGAGTAATGGTGGCAGGTTTGTCAGACAGTGAGATTGGCTCAAGATAGGGCAGGGTTTCAGCTGTTGTGCATAGGGTATCTTGTTGTTATTGTTGTTGTTATGTGTTGTCGAGTCGCTTGTGTCTCATAGTGACCCTGTGTACAACAGCCCTAAACTCCGCTCTGTCCCGTGCCAATCTCACTGTCTCTGCCACTCCCATATCGATTACTGCAGTCACCGAATCAATCAACCTCATAGAGGGCCTTCCCCTCCTGCACTGTCCCTCCACCCTCCCAAGCATGATGTTGTTCTCCAAGGACCGGTCTCTCGTTAAAACATGTCCAAAGTATGTTAGATAAAGCCTCAGAATACTTGCCTCCAGAAAGCCACCCAGTTTAACCCTTTCCAGGATGAATCTGTTTTCCTAGCAGTCCATGTGCCCTCAATACTCTTCTCCAACACTACAGCTCAAAGACATCAGTTTTCCTTCTTTCCTCTTTAGTCATTGTCTCTGATGCATAACAAGTGATTGCAAAGACCATGGCCTGTATCAGACACACCTTAGTCTCCAGAGAGACACTATTGCTCTTCAGTACATTGGAGAGGTCCCTAACAACATACTCTCCATGGCAATATGTTTTTTAATTTCCTGGTTACTGGTGCCAAGAGTGTTGACTATGGAACCAAGCAGATTAAAGCTATGAACAATCTCAATTTCTTCACCATCCAACCTGATGTTGCCAATTGGTCCAGTGGTAAGAATCTTTGTCTTCTTGAGACTGAGCCTCAATCCTTATTGGAGGCTGCAGTCCTTGAATGCTGCAGCAGGTGCTTCACGTCCTCCTCAGTTTCAGCAAGCAGGGTTGTGGCATCTGCATAATGCAGATTGTTGATAGATCTTCCACCAATCTTGACCACACAATTCTCCTCATAGAGCCCAGCCTCTCGGATAATCTGTTATGCACACAGGTTGAAAAGGTATGGAGACAGGACACATCCCTGGCGTATGCCCTTCCCAATTCCGAACCATGCAGTGTTTCCTTGCTCTGTTCTGACGACTGCCTCTTGGTCCAATGATCAAGTGTCCTAGGATTCCCATTCTTCTCAGAGTCAGCCACAGTTTGTTATGCTCCACACAGTCAATGACTCAGAAGCTAATTACATCAAGAGTAACAAAAAATTATTGTTTAATTTCTTGATTTTTTTTCAAGCAATAAGAGCTGATCCAAATACAATGAAAGCTTAACGACAACTTCATTTCTTTTTTAGTTTATCAGTTTATAGTAATATTGCTTATTTGCCCAGTGCTGAGAAATTTTGTTGTTGTTTTTTTTAGGTTTAATCCATGCTGAAGGTCTTTATATTCAAATTTTATCAACAAGTACTTCTAGTAGTCTTCATATTAAAAAAGTAATGTGCCATCTGCATATCTCATTAGTAATGACTCTTTTTCTACTTGATGCTGGGAAGGGAAGAGGGTCGGTGAAGGAGAGGAAGACCTTCAAGTAGGTGGATTGACATGACTGCTGCAATGGGCTCTTGTGTGTCAGGAAATGAGAGGATTGCACAGGATACAACTAAGTTCAGATCTTTTGTTCATATGGTCACTATAAGTCATGCTAGATTTGACGGCACTTAAAAGGAAAAACAAGAACTAATCTTGATATTAGTTCTCCACATAACCCAGCTTCTCGGGCTATTTGTTCAGTATACAGGTTGAATAAGCATGGTAAGAACTACCACCTTGACACAACACTTCCTGATTTTTAATTTCACGGAATTCTATTAAAAAGATAGGTTTGTAGTTCCTACACAGGCACAGCATGAATAAAATCAAGTGTTATACAATCTGTATTTGTGCAATGATATTAATAATTTGTTATAATTCAGTTGAACATATTTTCACAGCCAATAAAACACAGATAAACACCTTTCTAGTAACTTCTGCTTTCAGTAAAAAAATCCATCTAATTTCAATTATTTAGCCTTAGTATCTTTCATTTTTGTTTTTTGAGAATTCAAGTTGAGTCACTAGTACTTTCCTTTTCTAAAAAGTTTCTTATTTTATTCTGGTGAAGGTTTACAAATGATTTGAAGGAAGAAGCTCAAACTGCTTTGAAGGAAATAGCCAAAAATAAGGACCCAGGAATAGATGGTATATCAATTGACATATTTCAGCTAACAGATCCTGCCCTGG
>NW_006399783.1:1019407-1021235 GCF_000299155.1 Elephantulus edwardii | reverse complement strand
GATAACAACATTGTTCTCATTCAATAATTCAGAGACATTCTGTTTTAAAACATTAATTAAAAATTGATCAACATAATTAAATATAATGTCTAATCAATCCTTTTTATATTGCTGCAATCTTTTTGTTTCAGAAAAATTTTACTCACAGACAATATTAATGACATTCTTCTAATAATTTCTACATTTTGTTGCTTACTTTTTAGGACAGTCTGCCATCAGAGACCTTTCCAAATTACTGACGCGCAACAATGTCAGTCTGGAGACTAAGGTGTGCTTGATCCAGGCCTTGGTCTTTGCAGTTACTTGCTATGAACCAGAAAGCAAGTGATGCTAGAGGGCAAATTGATGCCTTTGACCTGTGGTGCTAGAGAAGAGAATTGAATATGTCATGGACTGCTTGGAGAACAAACAATTTCATACTGGAGAGGGTGAAGGTAGGCTGCTATTTAGAGTCAAGGATTCTGAAGCTTTATCTCATGTACTTTGAACATGTTGTAAGGTGCAATCCGTCATGTAAAGGGCTGTCATGCTTGGAATGGTGGAGGGACAGCACAGGAGAGGAAGAAAATGAGATGGATTGATTCAAACACTGGGATAAAAAGGATAGGTATGTTGGAGACAGTAAGACTGGCAAGGCATAGTGCAGGGCTTAGGGCTGTTGTACATTGGGTTGCTATGATTCACAGGCGACTTGATGGCATATAACAACAATTCCTTGCTCAGCTCCACAGTAAACATTCTTGCCACCAACAGTCAAGAAATCAAGACAAATTGCACTAGAAAATCTGCTGCCAGGGACCTCTCCAGAGCACTGAAAAACAACCTACATCAGTCTAGAAAATTCGGTGCCCTTGATCTAGGCCATGATCTTGCAATTTCTTGCTATGCATCAAAGAACTGGTCAGTAACTAAGGACGACAGAAGAAGAAGCACTTCTCCGAATTGTGCTGGAGAAGAGTCTTGAATATACCATGGACCACCAACAAAACCGATAAGTCTGTCTTGGAGAGAGTGATACCAAGTTTCTCTTTGGAGGCTAGAATTTTGAAGCTCTGTCTCACATATTTTTGGTATATAGCCAGGAGGGACCAGTTCTTGGAGAAGAACATCATGCTCAGATGGTGGAGGTACAGTGCAGGAGAGGAAGACCCCGGATGAGATGGCCTAATACAATAACTATAGTAATAAGGGTAGTTGTGTCAGAGTCAGTGAGTTTGGCTCAGGATAAGTCACACTTCAGAGCTGTTTTACATACATCACTGTGAATCAAAGGCAACTTAATGGCACATAACAACAACATTGTATTCTACCTGTCTTTGGGCACAAATATTTATCTCTTTCAGTTATAGTAGACAAGAGATCTACTTCCAGGTTTAGTAGTTTTTCATTTGCGTTGGCAAAGACAAACGAGGTTTTTTTCAGAGCTGCTTGTTGAAATATATCAATTTGTCTTTCCTCAGATCCCAAAACCTTGCTGTCTTGGCTTCGCACCCATGCCATCAGATTATCACTGGCTTTTAATAATTTTTTGTCTCCTAAAATAGTTGAATGCTGATCAATTTTTTTGTGTGTACAGACTCTAAAAAAATTCTTTCCACATTATCTGTGTTCCCTTTACCTGTCAATACTTTGCCATAAAATCCTCAAAGTTACTCAAAGTTTGAACTTGGCATTGGAGGTATAGCACTGAGCATAGCTGCCTTCCAAAGTTTGAACGTGTTCTGCAGTTCTTTCAGCTTGAGAAATATAAAATGTGTTCTTCTCTTTTGGTCTCCAAATTATAATCATCATATTTAACCAAATAATTCATTTTTTAGAGTATGTTCTG
>NW_006399783.1:1013503-1018192 GCF_000299155.1 Elephantulus edwardii | reverse complement strand
GGGACGGCGCAGGAGAGGAAGGCCCTCTATGAGGTGGATTGATTCAGTGACTGGGATAATTGGGATGGGAGTGTCAGAGACAGTGGGATTGGCAGAGGACAGAGCTGAGTTTAGGGCTGTTGTACATAGGGTCGCTATGAGTCGCAGGCGACTCGACGGCACTTAGCAACAACAACAACAATCTTCTGAATTCTTCTGTTTAGTTCCGTTATTCCATTCCATAATTGACTTTAGACAGTCTATGCTCAAAAACAAGTTTCAGGGTTTCTTATAACATACATATTTTATTTTCTTTTTTGACATTTTGCTTTATAGACATATATAATGTCCTTTGTAACATCCTACAACTTTAGAAATGAGTGTTGAGTATGTCTACAATTTTTTAAATGATCTCTAACTTTAGGTAAAATACACTCAAAATTGTGCTTTGACTTTCAGAGACCTGTTTTGTTTGTGTTTAGGTTCATTTTGAAGATAAGTATGACTTATTGTCTGTAGTAAGTCCCTCTACTTGTTCAGTTTGACTATGCTGAGATTATTCATCATCACTTCTCATGGATGTAGTGGATTTACTTTTTTGTATATTCCACCTGACCAGTATTGCATGCATGCAGGTCTGTTTATATTGTTGGGAAAAATGTGTTTGCAATAGATAGGCCCTTGGTCATACAAAGTTCTATCATGTGCTATTTTTATCACAAAGGCTATAATTTCCAACTACTACTCCCTCTGCACGGTTGACAACTTTCATATACCAGTCACCAGGAATTATCAATGCATCTTGTTTGCAAGTTTACCCAATTTCAGACTGTATAAGTTGATACAAATCTTTAACTTTTTAATATTGTAATGTAAAATACTCTCATTTTTCTAACCAAGTATTAGCATGAAAAGGTTTAAGAACATGTTTTCTCTAAACACAATTAGCTTTAATGGATATATTCCGTTAAGATAAACTAAATTCAAGTACCATATAAAAGAATAATAATAAATAGTAAAGTTCCATGTCAGCCAATTTTTAGGAAGATAAACCACAGGAGAATATATGTTAATAAAATCCTTCTAAATAATTGCTTTGTTTACAGCACTAAAGTTTAGAATTAACTCCTTTAAGTAACCTTGCTACCTTGTCCAATTAAAGAGGTCCTTAATATTAATAATTAAATGCATACTCCAATTAGGGGGGAAAAAATCTTTAAGGAATTCTTTGGGGATGTTGAAAAAGTGAAGTGGAAACCTTGTCTGTATTCCTGTGTTTCCTCTCTCTAGTCACTGTTTGAATGTCTCTACTCTGAGTTTTTATAGTTTAAAAATAGTTATGCTGTTGTTGTTGTTATTGTTTTGTACCTTAGAGTTGGAACCGAGTCTTAGCTGATCCTCTGTTGGGTTTTCAGAGGCATATAATCTCATGGAGGGAGATTGTGCCTCCTCATTGAGCAGCTGTGGCCTCGAGCCATGTGTCTTTGGGATTTCAGTGCAGCTTCTTGCCAGTAGACAACCTGAGCTAAAACATGGCTTGGCTTATTGCTATAACAAAGGCAAAAAAAGCCTTATTTCCAAAGAGAATCACAATTACAAATACTAGGGTTAGAATTAGATTATATACTACTTGGGTGGCAATTTCATAATGTTTCACATTTTTTAATTTTTACAGAGAATTTAAGCTCTGCCCACAGGCAAAATAGATACACTTTATTACTTCATTTCAAAGTGTAAATCTGTTCATGTAATAACACTGAGTTAAAAATCTCATTTCTTAAATCATCTAAATAAGGATGCATAGGAATCTGAATGAGTTCCTTCCTGTAACAAAATTTATTTCCATCAGCAGATTATGAACTCTAGGATATAATTTACGTATTTTCATTGTACAATAGTCGAAGAGGCATGTACTACATTCTCAATAAAAATGAGAAAAATAGGATATGAAGCAAATCTAAAACAGAGTAGGATTGATATCATTAGCTCTCAGGTCTTGAGAATACTTTTCAGATATCCATGGCCATTTGGCAATAATAATGCTTTCTTAATCTAAAAAGATATCATCTCTCAGTCTTCCTTCAGTGATCTATACTGTCTAACTTAATCAAGAGGGTTTCTGGGGTAGCATCTCAATATCTGCATCCTTAGGCAGCCTCATCCTTTTTGACCCAAATGCAACACTGTCTTCTCAGTTTTGGACAGTATTCTTTTTTTCTTTTCTTTGTGTATTTTGATGAAAATCCTGCACCCTCAATTTGGTGTAGTATCCTATTCTCTTGTTTATCAAAATGAAAATCTTGCCTTCTAGAATTAAGTCAGTGATGACACCAGTAATTAAAAAATAGATGGCAGTGGATCTATAATTTGAAACTAGGAAAACAGCACCTAGTATATATTTTTTTTTTCTGTTTCTCTTGGGTTATTTTATAAAAGTTTTGTTGGGGGACAAATCATCCCATTGCCCTAGTCCTGCCAGCACAATTTCAAGAGACAGTGTTAATGTATTTCATCCTGTCTTTGTGTCTTGCAGTGGAAGTTGATAGGATTTTTGCTGAAGTTATGTAACCAGAAATTTAGTGTCATATCCAGAACAATTTCAATTTTTACAGTAGAATTTTCCATATCTTTAAGTTCTTTTTCCTTTTGTCATAGATCATTTCCAAATCTATCCTTTTCTTCTTAGGTTTTATCATGTGTTAAGAAGAAACCACCCTTTGCTTTGAAGATAGCATTTTAAAATAGCATTGGTTAAACATGAAAGTTTGTCACTTCAAAGTTTTACCTTTCACCAAGCATTCAAATACAATTCAGACAACTGCCATTGTATAAGAATGGTAATCATTGCTTTATTAGCTTCAAATATGTTTATATTAGTTAGCTACTACTCCTGTAAGAAGGCCTGGTTATGTAGTATATTAACAGGTAGTACAGTGAAATGGGAGAAGTTGGATTTTATATGCTATTCATTCGAGTATACTCATAGTGACCTTATGAGCAATAGATACGTACACTCTCATATCTTATGCCATCTTCATCATCTCTGACATACTTGAGCTCATTTCTGTAGTCAATTCATCTCACTGAGGATTTTCTTTTCTCTGACCTTCCACCATCCCCAGTATGATGTCTCTCTAGCAACAAACCCAAAGCATAGATGACAAAGCTTCACCATCTTTGTCTCTCCTGAACACTATGCCTGCGCTTTTACCAAAACATATCTGTTTGTTCTTTCTTGCAGTCCACTGGATTTTCAGTACTCTTCAAGACCACAACTCAAAGACATTCTTTTTTTTTACCTTATTTTATACTGATTTATTTACAAAGTTAGAATACATTGTTTTTCACAAAAGATCCTTCACATTTTCTTCACTCCCCATTCATCAAATTGTGCAACTCTGTGATTAACACCCTATCCACTTCCACCCTTCCTCACTCCTCTGTTTCCACCCTCCCCCTCTCCTTGGATATTTATACTCATTCTATAATAATGGTTTTGTACAGTATTTGTCCTTGTGGGACTGAGTTAGTTCACATAAAATAATGCTCTCCAGTCCCTTTCAGATGAGGTAGTAATTTAGAAATTCATTGCTCCTGCATGCTGTGTAGTAGTCCATTATATGAATGTACCATAATTTCTCAATCCATTCATTTGTGGTTAGACATCTAGGCTGTGAATAATGCTGTTATGAACATTGGTGTACAAGTCTCTATTTGTGCCTCAGTTCTCATTTTCTTGGGATATATTCCAAGCAATGGAATAGGTGGGTCATACAGAGTTTCTATGTTCCGCTTTTTGAGGAAGCACCAAACTGAGAACCCAATTACAAAATGGGAGAAAGATATGGAAAGAATTTTAACAAATTAGGATATTTAAATGAAGAACAGACACAAGAAGAAATGCTCCAAATACTGGTAATAAGTGAGATACAAATCAAAACCATAAATAGGTACTATCTCACTCCAGTAGCAGTGGCAACGTTTAACAGAATAGCAAGTAATAGATGTTGGAGAGGATGTGTCAAGATAGGAACTCTTAGACATTATTGGTGTAAAATGGTAAAACCACCCTGGAAGGTATCAATTGTTTTATTATTTTTGCCCATTGTCTAGGTATCATATGCAAAACAAGTGATTGAAAATGTCATGATCTGAATCAAGTGCACATTAGTCTTCAAACTAATATCATTGTTCCTCAGTACTTTGGAGAGGGCCCTAACAGCAGGTTTTCCCAATTTTTTTTCTTTTCTTTATTAACTGCTTATGCCAAAGGTGTTGATTGTGGATCTAAGTAAGACCGAGTAGTTGAAAACATCATTCTTTTCTCTATCTGTCCTGATATTGCCACTTGGCCCAGTGGAGAGGACTTTTGTTTTCTTAATATTGAGATGTAATTGTAATTGAAGATTTTCATCTTTGATGTTCAGTGCAAGTATCTCAAGTCCTCCTCATTTTCATTGAGCAAGGTTGTGTCATTTGCCTAACACAAGTTGTTGATAAGTCTCCCTTCTATCCTGATGTGGTTGTCAACACCAAGGGAACACTGCATAATTTAAAATCAAGACATGTATGCATCACGGCTGATTTTATGCATCAGGGTATAGATTCCTCAATCTATACCTGTGCAATCTGTATGCTGAGCAAGTAATTGAAGAAGTTGGAATCAAGAAAAAATAGGAGGCAGGTAGGTAGAATTCACCTGGTGTGCCA
>NW_006399783.1:1005546-1008623 GCF_000299155.1 Elephantulus edwardii | reverse complement strand
ACATAACAACAACAACACCACATTTCAGTTTTTAGTAGTTGACAACAAGTTTTGTAAATGCTTCTAACCCAGACATCTTTTTCCTTTCTTTTCTCTTTTTAAGCTTGTGTGTGTCTGTGTATATTCTGGTCTTAAAACTAAAGATTGTAAAAAAATTAATTAAAAAGCTAATTTAACTATAAAAGCTAAAATTATAAAAGTAATTAGTTCTAGGATCTATCCAACACTGCTATTCCTTTAATAATATAGCAAAATAACATTTTTTTAAAATAGTTTCATATTTGTAAGTATAGGAATTAGGATGTCAGTGCAAATTTTGTGGAAAAATATACAATGTAAATTGATGAAATTAATGAGAAATAAGAAGCTGAGATGATCAAAAATGTCTTCAAAAGCAACACTAACAAATAATCTTCCATAACCATGGTAAAGAAAAGTCAATGCATTAATATACAGAACTAAAATTCTAACTTTTACTTACAAATACCCACTATCAATAAATATACTTAGGTTATCAATGGACACTCACACGCTTTCAGTTCAGAATTACATATTTGAAGAAAATAATAATAGTGGTTAGTTTAATAAAATGTTAATAAAAGTAATGCTAATAAAAGTGCATAAAACATTAAAAAGAACCAAAAAAATGAACTGTAGTGTCTGATTTAATAAATACTATATAATATGTCTAATATGGGCAAAGTACTAAAAGTAATTCCATGTAATATAGAAATGAAGTAGCATGACTAAGTGTGATAATTATCCTCATTATGTAGTGAACAAGATGAGATTGTAGCACAACAAAGGCTTCTTAGCATTGGGAGCAATCAAAAGGCAGCTCTATAAGACTGAACATAAATTTTCCATGGATTTGTGACTTTTAATGTTTTCAAGTGTCGAGGACTCTCCTTCATAGGATCGCTATGAGTCGCCTGCGACTCAATGTCACTTAACAACAATAACATAGAGAGAGAGAGAGAGAGAGAGAGAGATCAGCTGGCCCAGTGAAGAGAAAACGATATGACCAAGACAAAGTTAGGTGACTTTTAATCCGCGGCCTTCAGACCAGGCTTTCCTTGTTTTTGTTCAGACATTCCTCTAGGTCATATGGCCCTGGTGTGCAAGTTGCCGTCCCGCAGTCACTTGTGGTTGCTGTGAGGCTGAACACTGTGACACTGATGTGTCAAATGCGTTAATGGTTGGCTACCCAGTGCAGACGAGAGTGGGGTGGAGCTCCCTGATTAAAAGAAGCGTGGAAGGAGTGGTGGGTCCACTTCCATAATAGCTTGCCTCTGGAAACCCTGTGAACCTGGAGAGAGAATGCAAGGCACTCAAGCATAGAGGACTCTCCTTCATAGGGTCACTATGAGTCGCCTGCGACTCAACAGCACTTAACAACAACAAGAACAACAATGCTTTCAAGGTTTATCTGGCAGGTGTCACTTTAATATATTTTAAAATTTATAAAACTATTGTTCATTTATTTTATGATGATATTATAACATTAGTTTTTAATTATTGTTGTTGATTGCCTTCAAGTCGAGCATGACTCATAGTGACCCTCTGAGCAAAAGGCCTGAAGTCCCTCTACAACGATTGACATTTATAAAAGTTCATCAAGTTTCCGGAGGCATGTTGGTTAGGAAGTAGATGCCACTCAGCTTCCAAATTATGACCTACTCATTAACATGGCTTTCAAACATTTTCTTTGAAATAATTTTTTAAGAATCCAAAATGTGACATTTTCCTAGACACATTTAAGTATGAAGGTAAAAATTACTTCTGCTTAGGCACCTTAGTCTCTAAAATGATATCCACGAATTTTAGCTCATTAAAGAGAGCCTTGCTTTTGACAAACTCAACACCTTTTCCTGATAAGAATATCCAACAAAAGAAAAATAAAGGGGAATTTCCTGAATATAATTAAAAGACTATAAACCAACAGTGAAATTCATCTTTAATGGAGAAAGATTAAAAAGATTTCCCATGAGAAGAGGAACTAAGCGAGGATGTTCACCATCAACACTGGCTTCAATATTATCTTGGAAGTCTGAGCAAAAGCAACAGGCAAAAGAAAGAAATTAGTGACATCTAAATTGGTGAAAAGGAGGTAAAACCATCTCTATATGCATATAAAATGATAGTATACTTAGAAAACCTCACAGATTTGGAGGGAGGGAACCAAAGAAAATAAGAACAAACCTGTTGGACATGTTGAGAACTTTTTAACACTGGCCTTAAGCTATGAGGCTCAAGGCCAAGGTACCCAAAAGCACATTTTAAAATTGCCCTGATTGTAGTCTGCTTCTAAATTGAGTTATAGCCATTTGACTTCCCCATTATGGTTCTACGTGGTCTGAGAGCTATTGAATCAGATTCTGGACCCACTAAAGCAGTAAGATTGCTCTTGGGATGAATACAAAGAGTTGTAGGAATATGGGGGACATGCCTGACCTCATAGGAATTGGTTTTGTGCTACTGATGCTGTTGAGGGGAATAGCTCCCCTTTGTGGAGTTGGTAAAGGTCAGGTATGGTCATCTCAAGTGAGTCTTTCTCTTTTTACACATGCTTATAGACTGTTGTTGTTATGTACCACTGAATCTGATCCAACTCAAAGCTGACCTTCCAGCAGACTTTTAGAGGTAGTAAATTGTATGTGAGGAGATTCCCACAAAGCAGCGGTGGACTCAAACCATGTTCCTTCATTTGGACAGCAATTCTCCTTAGCACAAGGTCACCAGTGCCACCCATACTCACCTACGTGAAAATGATGATTCTACCAAAAGCAATTTATGAGTTCAATGCAATCCCAATACAGATATTGATACCATTCTTCAATGACATGGAATGAAAATTTCCAAATTTGGAAAAGAAAGAGATCCCAAGTGAATAAAGCATGACCAAAAAAGCAAAATAAATAGAAGCTATCACACTCCCTCATTGCAAAACCTATTGTTGTTGTTATGTGCTGCATGCAACTCATAGCAACCCTATGTACAAGAGCTTAAACGCTGTTCTATCCTGTGCCAACCTCACCATCTCAAACACATTTATTCCCACCACACCACTCACAGAA
>NW_006399783.1:1002768-1004799 GCF_000299155.1 Elephantulus edwardii | reverse complement strand
AAGAAGAAGAAAAGAAAAAGAAAAACCAACCACTAAACAAAGCAACCAAGAAATCTGCTCTGTAAATATTTACTTATAGCTTCATCATTTCTAAAGCCGTTTTCATCCTTAGGTTCAGTGAGGTCTCTTCTATCATGTAATGTTCATGTACAACAGAATTAAACACTTCCTGGTCCTGCACTATCCTTGAAATTTGCATTATGTTGCAGACATTTGGTCAGTCGATCCCCATGAGGATTTTCTCATTTTGTTTATTCTCAAATTTCCCATGCTCTCAAACGACAGGACCATTTTGATAGCATGGCCAAAATTAATGACACAAAAATTCACCATTTTCACTTCCAAGTAGTGTCCTAGCTGCACTTCTGTCAAGATATATTTGTTCAGAATCTGTGATTTCTTCCAGAAAGTTCTTCAAATCTTCTTCACTATCGGCAGCCAAATTTGTGTAATTCTTACATCACAGGTTGCTATTTAGTCTTCCTCCAGTCCTATGGTTTATATATTATATATGTAATTATATATATTAGATATTAGACAGTAGATATTAGATATTATATATTAGATATATAATATATATGTCATTGTATATTATATATCTATATATATGTATATGTGTGTGTATATATATATGTCATGACAATAATACCTAATCCTATAGATATAGATATATATATACAGTTTCTAAGACTAGTTGTTCAGCAATCTAGTGAAATAATTACAGTGAAAGTACAGAATCTTGACGCATACCTTTCTTGATTGTAAGCCACAGAGCAGTTCAGGAGCGTAGATATTCAGAATTTCAGCTCTGGCCTAGTTAAACGCCGGAGGCACACAGTTCAAATACACCAGTGTCTTTTTGGGAGAAAGTCGGGAAATTGCCTCTTCTGTGATTTGCAGCCTCTGAAAATTCACTGGAGAGTGAGCTATGAGTTCTTTCCCACTCTAGAGGAAGACTTTTTCTTGTTTTTTGGTTTCAGGGGACTTTTGAGGACCTTTGTAGAAATCTCTGACTTTGTAGAATTCCATGCATCTTGACCTCAGTAATTCCCATTAGTCTATGAAAGTTCTATCATGTGAACCAAAGGATGTGAATCCAACTCTTATTTCTTTGGGGTAGTCGAATCATTCTTGGATTTTTTTCTTCTTCTTTTTTTCTATTATATTTTTAACTCTTTTTACATCAAAGGTGATATAGGCCAAACCCCAAGAAAATTCTCCTTAGAAATGTGGAATTCATTCTTACAACTGACTAGTACATTACATCAAATTACAACTTGCGGATGATTTCACAATTAGTAACTGCCAAACTGGATCATTATGTCAACCGCAAATCACTGAGAATCAAGGCACAGTCAAATTTATACTTATTTAGGGGACAACATTTCAGTCTATGATAATGTTCATCAATTCATTTCAAAGTTTCATCCCAGAAGCATATTTAAGATGTACTGTTATGTACTGTTCTAACAACATTTTACTCAGGATGATAGAACTTTTCTTCTGTTTTCAATTCTTCCTGAAAGAAAATTGCCCTAAATAGCCAAATTTCTACTAATAATCTCTAAAGTCAACTTACTCTTTTTTTCCCAATTTACTCTTATTACTAAATGAATCATGATTTTTTTTTTAGCCTTTTGCAAGTCTATTACAATGTCCACATTTTAAGAATTTGTTGGTGTATCCTATTACTTGCTGGTACTAAACTTTATCTTAGTTATTTACAGCTTTTATAACATAAATAACACTATGAATAGACTTTACAGTTTATAAATTTACCTCTGATAGTTTAGGAGTTAAGAAGTTCAAGTACAAATTGTGGCTTTAGGGAGAAAGAGATTTCCCTTAACTATTTCAGTTTTTCCTTGAGCTTAAGAAATGCTGAGCAAGTTCGGCCCTTTTGATTTTCTGACTCTAGTTCCTCGCACATTTCCTTGTAGTATTTTGCTTTGTCATTCCGAGCAGCCTTTTGGAATCTTCTGTTCAGCTCTTTAGTATCTTGAATTCTTCCTTGTGCTTTGGCTTCTCTAC
>NW_006399783.1:987781-997063 GCF_000299155.1 Elephantulus edwardii | reverse complement strand
GCAACATGCCCAAAGTATGTCAGACGAAGCTTCAGAATCCTTGACTCCAAGGAGCACTCCGGCTTCACCTTCTCCAGGACAAACCTGTTTGTTCTGTAGCAGTCCATAGTATATTCAACACTCTTCTCAAGCACCACAACTCAAAGACATCAATTCTCTTTCTATCATCCCTATTCACTGTCCAACTCTCTGACGCATAGCACCTAACTGTGAAGACTATAGCCTGGATTATGTGCACCTTAGTCTCTAGCCTGACATCGTTGCTCTTCAATCTCTTGAGAGATCCCTCACAGCTGACTATACCAATGCAATTCGTCTCTTGATTTCCTGGCTGCTGTTACCAAGAGTGTTGACTGTGGAACCAAGTAAACGAAAACTGTTAATTATCTCAATCTCTTCACCACCCATACTGATGCTGCCAATTGGCCCAGTGGTGAGAATCTTCACTGAGCTTCAACCCATGTTAAAGACTGCAGTGCACCTTCCGCAACAAGCTCTTAAGGTCCTCCTCAGTTTCAGCAAGCAGGGTTGTGTCATCTGCATAACGCAGGCTGATTATTCTTCCACCAATCCTGATGCCACACTCCTCCTCATACAGACCAGCGTCCCAGATTATCTGTTCTGCATACCGATTGAAAAGGTATGGAGACAGAATATATTTCTTCTTGATTTTGAACCAACCACTGTCTCCCTGCTCTGTTCTGATGACTACCTTTTGGTCCAAGTATGGGTTTCGCATTGGCATGATCAAATGTTCTGGGATTCCCATTCTTCTCAGAGTCAGTCATAGCTTGTTGTGATTCACACAGTCAAAAGCCTTTGCATAGTAAATGAAGCACATATAGACATTCTTCTGGTATTCTCTGCTTTCTGCCAAGATCCATCTAACATTAGCTATAATATTCCTAGTACCAAGACATCTTCTAAATCCAGCCTACACATCTGGCAGTTCTCTGTTGACATATTGTTCCAAATTATTTTTTGGATAATTTTCAGCAGAATCTTGATTGCAAGTTATATCAATGAGATTGTTCGATAATTTCCAGACTCTGCTGGGTCACCTTTCTTTGGAAAGGGAACAAATATTGATCTCTTCCAGTCAGTTGGCCAGCTGGCTGTCCTCCAGATTTCCTGGTACACGTTGGTGAGCACATCCAGGGCAGCATCAATTTGTTGAAATAAATCAATTGGTATGCTGTCAACTCCTGGAGCCTTATTTTTTGCCAATTTCTTCAGAGAAACTTGAACTTCCTCCTTCATCACCGTAGGCTTTTACTCATATGTTATTTCATGAAATTCCTCAAGATAACATGTTACCGGTACAGAGACAGAAATATAGATCATTGGGGAAAAATCAAGAAACCAGAAATCAACCCATCTGCTTATGGGATCTTTGACAAGGAGATAAAAATCAATTAAGTGTGAAAAAGATAGTCTCTAACAAATGATGGTGGCATAATTGGACATCCACCTACAGAAAATGGAAGCACAATCCACATATCACACTAAACACAAAAATTAACTTAAGGTGGATTGGATACATAAGGATAAAACCCAAATTTAATCACAGAAGAAAAAGTAGGAACAAATTTAAAAGCTCAAATCTATGGCTTGGATAGACTTTCAAGGACAACCAAAAACCTACAACCAGGAGAAAATTAAAAAGATGAATAGAAATTCAAAATTTTGTGCGCATCAAAAAACTTCTCAAATTCCTTAAAAAAGGAAGCCCACAGACTTGAAAAAAATATTTGACAATGACATACCTGATAATGAACTAATAACCAAAATGTATAGAATTCTCCAACACCCCAAAAAGAAAAACAGAACCAAATCACAAAATAGCCAGAAGATATGAACAGACGTTTTACCAATGTAGAAAGTCAGATGGCCAATAAATCCATGAAAAATGTTCAAAATCACTAGTTATTGAAATCTTTCAAACCAAAACAAAAATGAGATATCACCTTAGCAATAATAGTAAAACTCAACAGGAAAGCAAACAACAAATGGTGACCAGGATGCAGAGATTGGAACTCTCATGTACTGCTGATGGAAATGCAAACTGGTACACTCACTGTGGAAAGCAGTTCAGTGCTTCAACAAAAATTTGAAAATAGAAATAACATTTGACCAAGCTATTATACTACTGAGAATATATTCCAAAGAAATCAGAGCTGTAACATAAACAGATCTATGTTTAGCATATTTATTCTAGCATTATTCATAATAGCAAGGTTATAGATGGGAGGAGTCCAAGCACTCATCAACACCTAAATAGAGAAACTGTGGTACATCCACACTATGGAATATTATGCAGCACTGAAAAACTGTGAACTCATAAAACACTACACAATATGAATGAGTTTGGAAAATATTATGTTGAGTAAAGGATCTCAATCACAAAATGACAAATACTGTATAAGAACTGCTATAACACACTCAATTCAGCAGAACATATACTAAAACTGTAATGATACAAAGAAGATTAGCATAGCCCTGCACAAGGATAGCATCCAAATTTGTGAAGTGTTCATATTAAGGGGAAAAAAAAGAACTGCTATAAAAATAAGATGTGCAAGGGGGTAAGTGAAGAGAAGGAAAAGAATAGGTATATAATGAAGACTGCATTGGACTGGGGCAAGAGTAGGATAATCTAAAAAGAATAGACAATTACACATTTTACATATGAAAATTAACAATCTGAAACAGGACAAGCACTACAAAGTGAATTGGGCAAGTGGTATAGAGAAAATGGATATGAATGACTAAAACCAATCTGTATGCAAACTTTAAGCAAAATCACAGACACACAGAAAGAGGGGAAAAAAAGAGGGAGGAACAAATCATTTATACTTATTTAAAGTTACAGAAAAGTAACACATTTTTTGAGAGGAGATGTCCCCAATGACCAAGTTTTTGATATCTTGGCTGCTGCTACCGTGAGTATTGATTGTGAATCCAACTAAAATTAATTTTCACTGTATATCTTAAAAATCTAGTACTATGTTTGCAGCTGGCCAATAATACAGACTTTCAGTGTTTTATGGATAATATTCTTAATTTTTCAGGTACTTGTAAACAAAATCTTTGACAGAAAGTAGATGAAATAGCAAGAGTATAATAAATGCATGTTTTTTTATCACTTTATAAACACATTCACTTGTTTGTTTTAAACGTGCCACTACTTTGTATATTTCTAATTTGATGTAATTTATTTTCTCATAATAGTATAAATATATTTTAATTATGATCCAAATTAAAGTGCTTCCACATATTCTGACAGGTTCTGCAAAATGAAGCACTAGACATTTTGTACAATTCAACTTAAACTCATCTGTACTTCTGCCACTGTTGCTTACGTACTTTTGGCCTGATGATAAATGTTCAAGGGCTAACCAAAAGACAAAATAGGTAAGTAATCTCTAAACTGTATTCATTGGCAATTATTTTTCTTCTAAATTGAATCTTTTAAATATGCATGTTTATAAGCAAAATAAAGATTTTATTTAAGTTCCTAACAAATTCCAAAACAAGTTCTCTAAAGATATACTCTTTGAAAAGAGTTTTAAGGAGGAAATTCTTATATTTCTTTTCTTGTAAATACTTAAAGAAATGATTATGATAATTTTTTTACAATGTCCACTATATAAAACCATAATTTATTTTTACCTATAAACTGAGGGTAGGAATATAGGAATGGATCATGTTTATTTTTATTCTTAAGTGCTAGAAATGAGATGAGTTTGCTTAAGGTTAAGCACAGTATTAAATTTCTTCAACTAGAATGTCATAATTATGGAGGTAAGAGCTCTTCATAAAAAGTCAAGATATGCATATACATGCATGAAGGTATGCATTTTAAGTATTTATAAAGGCATCTAAATATAAAATCTAGAAGCTAAGAAAATGATCCTTGGAAATTCAAATAATAATATTTTTATCTAGAAATTGTTCTCCTTGATGATAAAATTGCTATACTAACTTTTGCAATCATAAGATTAGCAGCACACTATTGTAATAAATCTGTTGAGAAATAATCACCTTGGTTTTATAATGATAAAATTATTTTTTAAATATAAAAGTATGCTGTGTAATGTTACGTGCATAGCCTTATGTAATCTATCAGAAAGAAGAGGAAGAGGAACAGGAGAAGGAAAAGGAGGAGTTTAAGGAGGAAGATTAGAGTAGATGCTGTTAATTTTTCTATATTATTTACTGATGTTTTGTCTATAGCTTAAGGGCCATACAGATTCATTTCATCCTTTCCTTCTATTCTTTATTACCATCCTGTGATTTTAGTAAGTTGGCATTAAATATGATCTTTCGTTTGCCTCTATACTGAGATTCATACAGGATAATGAAATTCACAATTGATGCACTATTTTCTTTTCCCTTCATGTAACAGGATAAATAGTTTTACGAACAAATAAGCAGGATAATTTACCAGCTTCGTCCATATTTATATTTGTTGTTTTTTCTTATTTTTAATGGCTCTTGTCTTTAGGTGCTGAGACTTGTTGAGGAGGAGGGTGTGTGTGTGTGTGCGTGTGTGTGTGTGTGTGTGTGTTTTCAAGCAGGAAAATAAAATATTCAAGAGAAACTCATCATTCTCTCTTTCTCTAAACATTTCCTTCTAATCCTTTCTTTGTAATCCTCATCCCTCTTCCCCTCCTAGCACTGATTGTAGGACATAGACCACTGGAGAGTAAAATTAAAACAAAAAAGCAAAGTAGAAAGTCATAAAAAAGTATTTAATGGGTTTTTTTTTCCCTTAAAAAAATGCATGGTTAATTGTGAAAGGAAAAAAAAAATCTTTCTAGGCTTTTAAAACTTACAATCATTGCATGCTTTTAAACTGCAATTAAATGAGAAGGTTTAATAGATATGTGCTTTTAATGATGTAAGAAGTCCTAATATTCTTTCTCCATCTACTGAAGAAAATCGACTTCATTTTATTCAATATGTTGGCTGATCATTCTTTTAAGATCTTATGAGTTCTCATTTAATTATTTTTTTGTTTTGTCTATATTTTTTCTGTAAATATTTATAATAAGACATTCATAAAATTGCAACATAAAATAATTTCCTTCACTGTGTACTAAAATTGTCCCATATAAGAGATATATAATGAGAACATTCAAACATGCTATCCTTACAGTAGAAAAAGAACATTACGTTATTTAATTAATAAAGACAAAACAGTTTCAGAGGAAAACCAGAAAGTTCTACAATAGCAATTCCATGGAAGAAAATTGCAAGATTAAGTATGAGTTAACAACGGAGAGCAGTCAAGTTTAACATTAAAAAGCAGGTCTAGTTGGAATATTTAAACATTTGATTATAATTTTTAGAGTAAATTGAAATATAGTTAATAGCTTTATTAAATGGAATCCTGAAATTTATACTAATTGATAAGTCACATTTTATATTTTTATTGACATTTAAATGTCCCATTTAATTTACTATTCAGATGATTATACTTATTAATAAGGCATTTAAGGAGTCTTGGTGGTTTCATATGTTACATATTGGACATTGTAATTTTTTTATTTTTTCACTTGTTTTAAACAGATTTGTCAAGCTTTGCCATAGAAATACACTTTACATTTTAATATATTTTGTTGTTATTTTAAAATATTTCTTTAAGATTTGATGAAACATCAATTTATAAAGTTCATTTAGACTCCAAGACTATTTTTTTCTTTAAATGGATATAAGGGCAGGGAGGGAGTGAGCTAAAAGAAGTCATATTTTGCCATTAAATTACTAGTACTCACTCAAAAGTGATATAATATCTAGTAGATAGAAATGCTACCTCAAATGACATAAATTTCATTTCCATAAAATATTGGGACAACTATATTGCTATGTAGTATGTAAGCAATTGCACAAATCTCTTCTTCAATGTTCAGAATAAAATCTCTTTAATTAGGCATAATAATACACAAAATTACTTTCCCGTTTTATTTAAGAACATTTTCAGCCTCCTAAATTTGTGATTTACAAAGAAAAAAAACCCCTAAGCATCCTAAGTGTACCTACATATTTGTTCTCTTTTGTACTAGGTACTAAATGTGTTAACATTTTCAAAAACCAAAAAAAAAAAAAAATAGAAAAAGTTCCCATGTATATTAATGATTTGTGAAGCAGCACCTATGACTCCTAAGATACTTTAACATTTAGGAAATTACTGCAACTAATATTATAATCCTGAATTAAGGAGACAAAAGAAACCAAAGTTATTTTTTCATTATAAGCATCAATCACCCAAATATTGAAAGTAGTGTACCAGTATAAAAATTATCTAAAAGTCAAAACTGTTTTTCTTATCAAAAATAATCCTCATGAGAGAAAAAAGTAGTTTCTTATTTATTATTATTGAGTATCCACTGATAAAAATATAACACATAAAATATTCATGCCTTAATACAGGAAAATAAGTTGCTAATTTTGTATTTATACTAAGGCTATATTAAGGATCTTCAACAAAAATGCTTATGAATAATTATTTTTTAAAAATCTATTGTAAATTTTTCACAGGTTAAAGAAATATAGCAACACTCTGACATTTAAATATATCCCATTTTGTTAAAATATTCATTGATTATTTTTCAAATTATTAATCAAGTTGAGTTCAATTATAATACTAAGGTTTTATTTTTCCTACTTCTCTTGGTATACATCCCTTAGCTTTTTTTCTCTGCTCCCTTCTGTGCATTTTTAAACATAAAAAAAATCCATATTCCCAAACTGAAATATTTGTTCTCTTTAGTAAAATTCTTTCTGGCTTCAGGGAGAATAAATTTACAGAGACGTCCTGGAACTTTGGGACTCCAGTGATTCAAATTTTTACCTTGAATATCTATTCTTGACTTTTCTTTCTTTTTGAATAAACATCCCCTAAAGAGAATACTGGCTTTGTGACTTACTTCATTGAATAAATTATGCAGTTCTTCTGTCTGCAACTCATGTAAGTGAAGTGGAAAAAAGCAGACAGAGCTGTTGGACATCATTTTAGCCCCTCTGTCTGATTGGCAGATCACAGGAAAGAAAAAATGTCCCATGAGCCCTTCTGTGAGGTCGTTAATAACTGATTGAGTTGAGCCTTAAATATCTGAAACCCAGGTGTGTTGTAGATTAGCACAACTTACAAGCACTGTGTGGAGATTTATTATGATAATTGTTGCTTTTATTTTTTATTTCCCTGAACTCAAAGATAATTAATGTCAGTATGTGTCCTGGTATCTGACTCCCTTAATTGGTCCTATGGTGCCTTGGGTGTTTGAAAATCCACTCACTTAAAACCTTTTTTTTTTTATTTCCTTTTGACTTGTTTTCCTGGAGTTGTTCATTAGTGCCTAAAATATTTGATTACATTTAATTGTGATGTCTTCAATTTTGTGCACCTGCTGCAATTTACATGAGGAAGGAAAAGGCTTGCAGAAACAGGAAAAAAGAGGGGGGAATTAAATTTTAAAGAATTCCCCTGCACAGGGTAATTGAGGTTAAATATAGAAACAAAATAAACAAAATAGGTAGTTATAGTTTTATAACTACTCTGGTTATACAAATAAATATACTAAATCAAACTGCTCTATCATATATACATTTAATGTGCATTTTCACATTTTTCATCAAAGATATTTAGCTTCTGTGAGATATGCCTATTTACACCAAATGTAATATCTTGTATTAAGGAGCCCTTATGGAAATAAGAAAATATTCAACCAAGAACCCTGTTGGAGGTGTGTTTTTTTTTATGTATTTTAATAGAATAAATAATTATTTTGTTTTAACATATGTTAAAGCATCTTATCAGTTTATATAATTTTGTTTCTTATAAAATAGTTTTATTTCATTTCATTTCATATATCTATTTATATAATTTTACTATTTTGTAAGCATTTTAAATAGAATAAAAGTTTTTATTTCAACAAATACTAAAGTATTTCTTCATTAGTTGTTCTATTTCAAGTTTTTTGAAATGACTATGTTTCATAGAAAAAAATAAGACTCTTTTGCAAAATACATATTAATATAATATATAAAGAGAGGAATTCATCTGCAGAAATAATCATCAATTTTAAAAAAATAAATTCTGACTGATCATACTATTATCTTAAGGTGTCAGAGGAAAAACAAGGTTCCCACACATTCACAGTTAAAAGAAGAAAAAAAAACCCTTTATCTCTACCTGAAAACCCTTCTTTTCCCCTTCATCTAGTTTTAAGGTACAGTGATGATCTTTAATTTTGCTTCAAAACCAAGATTTGAGAAGTGAAATCATTAGATTCAGACCCAATCATTCAGAAACAGTGATACATTGGTTTACCATGCTGAATATGCCCAAACAATATGCCTAATTCTATGGACATTCTCCTAATATCTTCTAAAAGGTTCAATACATAGTGAAGTATCCCTAATCCTTTATAAACAGGCATAACAAGGGGACAGTGGAAGCGTTCCTTCTTCCAAGAAATATTTTCCTTAGTGGCAAACAAAATCAAATGCCATATTTCAAATTTTTCTGCATTAGTGAACTAGAGTAAGTCATTCATTATGTAATTCAATCCTTTATAGGAAAGTTTATGGTTGCTTAATTGATCTTATTATTGTGTCCCTGGAAATCTTCACCCTACCCTTATCAATAGTTTAAAAATATGACATTGATGGTACAAACAATACTGAATAACAAAATTATATAACATAATCTTTCCGTAATTATTAATTGCAAATAGTTTAAAAAAATAAACAGTGACTTTACATGTAGACCTCTCCAGATGTAATATATACAAATCAAATTGACCTTATTTGGGGAAAGAGGAGTTGGGGAAACTCATCATTATTAATCAGAATATTTCCAGTAGCCAGGTTAGGAATATAATATCATTTGCAAGTTAAAACTGAAATTGAACAAAATCAAAACATATTCAATGAGTCAGAATACAAACTTGAGCATATCTATTTGACCATCTTAAAAAATTGATTGAACACCTTTAATACTATTGTCAAAAAAGTAGACGAGTGAATCCTAGGATAACATTCAAAATAGCATATATTAGGAAAACAATGGAAATGGAAAGGTTAATGATATAAAAGCACTAAGCATAAAGGTAGTTTGAGAAGACAAAAATATTATAATGAAATTTGCAAAGATTTAGAACTTGGAAAATGAACAGGGAAGAATATATTTAGCATATCTCAAGCCTAAACAACTAAAAATACATTTAAATCTTGAGTAGCAATCAAGTGTCAGAATACTGTCAAAAGAAATATTAA
>NW_006399783.1:979041-986264 GCF_000299155.1 Elephantulus edwardii | reverse complement strand
GGCAAGGATTCTGGGGCTTTGTCTGACATACTTTGGACATGTTGCCAGGAGGGACGGGTCCTTGTAAGGGACATCATGCTTGGGAGGGTGGAGGGACAGCGCAGGAGCGGAAGACTCTCTATGAGATGGATTGATTCGGTGACTTGGGTAATCGGGATAGGTGTGTCAGAGGCAGTGCGGTTGGCACAGGATAGAGCAGGGTTTACGGCTGTTGTGCATAGGGTCGCTATGAGTCGCAAAGGACTCGAGGGCTCATAACAACAAACCACAGAAGTATTGCGTGGAGCTATTGCACTAAAAAGGCTTGATTGATATGCAACAATTTCACAAGGTAGAATATGATCAAGAACTAATGGTACTGAAAAAAGTTCAAGTTGGACTTATGCATTGGGGAAGAAAAATACTATGAATTTACACAAGGTCATAGTTTGGTTTTCATGGACTTGTTTTCATTTCAGTTTCAGTTTGAACTTATGTATGCATAATTGATGGTCTATTGATCTGTCAGCACCTGGCACTTTGTTAGACTGTTGAAAATAGGCTTCTCAATCACTATTTTTCTACTGATGAAATCAATGCTGAGTAGATCATCAGAAGAAATATAGGTGAATGTTGTTATTGTTGTTAGCTGTCTTTGTGTCATGTACAACTGATAGTGACCCTATAAACAAGATATCTGAACCCTAACTTATACTGACATGTGTATAGTTGCTGTTAATGTTTTTTAAAGGTATTTGCAATATGAAGCATGTTGTTTTTAAGTGCCATTAAAAGGAATATGATTCATATCAACCCTATGAATAAGCGATCTGAACTCTGTGCTACCTTTTTCCATAATTATCATCCTCGACATGTTTAAGTCATAGCCACAGACACTATATAAATTTATCTTGTTGAGGCTCTTCCTCTCCTTTGTTCACCCCTCATCTTTCCAAGCAAGTATCCTTTTCCAAGGAATAGCCTCACCTTAAAAAATGGCCAAATATGGAAGCTTCACCATGTTTGTCCATGAAAAACATTCTAGTTGTACTTTCTCCACACATACCTATTTCTTCTTTTGGCAGTTCTTGGAATGTTTAGCACTCTTCTCTAACACCAATGCGTTAATTCTTCTGTTATCCTTAGTCATTGTCTAGGTCTCAGATGTATAGCAGGTTATTGGAAAGACTGTGGCTTGAATCAGGAACATTTTAGTCTCTAAAGTGACCTCATAGCTCTTCAGGACTTTGGAGAAATCATTAAAAACAGAATTTTCCAATGCTATACATCCATACCTATTCAATCTGCATTCTGAACACATTATCCAAGAAGCTGGACTCTATGAAGAGGAGTGTGGCATCAGAATTGGAGGGAAACTCATCAATAACCCAATCAAATGGCCAATAGACATATAAAGACATGCTCAAAATCACTGGCAATAAGAGAGATGCAAATCAAAACTACAATCACATACCATTTCGCTCCAGTGGCAGTGGCAAAGTTTAACAGAACAGCAAGTAATAAATGTTGGAGAGGATGTGGTGAGATAGGTACTCTTAGATATTGTTGGAGAGATTATATAATGGTACAACCACTCTGGAAGACAGTTTGACTCTTCCTCAAAAAGCTGAACATAGAAATTCTATATGACCCAGCTATTCCATTGCTTGGAATATACCCCAAGAAAATGAGAACTGAGGCAAAAAATACAGACTTGTACACCAATGTTCATAGCAGTTTTATTAACCATCACAGAAACGTGGAAACAACCACAAATGAATGGATTGAGAAATTATGGTATATTCACACAATAGAATATTAATCAGCGTGCGGGAACAATGATTTTGTAAATTACTAACCAGGGAGAGACTGGAGAGTGTTATGAAGAGTTGAACTAACTTATTCCCATAAGAACAAATACTGTATAAAACCATTATTGTAGAATGAGTATGAGGATCCAAGGGGTGAGAGAAGGTTGGAAGCAGAAGGGTGAGAATGTGCGGTGGGAGGATTAATGATGGGGTTATACAATTTGATGACCCCATTGCCCTTCAGTACTTTGGAGAGGTCCCTAACAGCAGACTTTTCCATCGCAATGCACCTTTTAATTTCCTGGTTGCTGGTGCCAAGAGTGTTGATTGTGGAGCCAAGCAAACTGAAGCTGTTAACAATCTCAATCTCTTCACCATCCATCCTGATGCTGCCATTTGGCCCTGTGGTGAGACTATTTGTTTTCTTTATATTGAGCCTCAATCCATATTGAAGGCTTCAGGCTTGCAATCCAGGTCCACTCCTCCTGGATCCTTAATTCATTATACAATAATGATTTTATATTTATCCTTATAGGACTGAAATAGTCACTCAGCATAATGTTCGCCAGTCCCTCCCAAGTTAGGTAATAATTTACAAAATTATTTCTCGTGTGTGCTACATAGTATTCCATTAGGTGAACGTACCATAATTTCTCAATCCATTCATTTGTGTGTGGACATTTGGGTTGTTTCCATGTTTTTGTGAAGGTGAATAATGTTGCTATGAACATTGGTGTACAAATCTCAGTTTGTGCCTCAGTTGTCATATTCTCATGGTATATTCCAAGTAGTGGAATAGCTGGGTCATATAAAATTTCTATGTTCAGCTTTTTGAGTAAGTGCCAAACCGCCTTGTTTATGAATCTTCCCCCAAACTTGATGCCACATTTCTCCTCATACAGCCCAGCTCCCAGATAATCTGTTCTGCATATAGGTTGAAAATGTATGGGGATAGATCACATCCCTGGTGTATACCCTTCCCAATTTTGAACTAGGCAGTGTTTCCTTACTTTGTTCTGACAGCTCCCTCCTTTTCCAAATATAGGTTTCACATTAGCACGATCAAATATTCTGGGATTCCCAGTCACTGTGAAGACTAAGGTGCACCTGATACAGGCCATGGTCTTTGTTATCACTTGCTATACATCAGAGAGCTGGACAATGACTAGGGAGGAAAGAAGGAGAATTGATGCCTTTGAGCTGTGGTGGTAGAGAAGAGTATTGAATATACCACAGACTACTACGAAAATAAACAGTTTCATCCTGGAGAAGGTTCAACCAGCCTACTCCTTGGAGGCAGGGATTTTGAAGCTTCGTCTGACATACTTTGGACATTTTGCAAGGAGGGACCAGTCCTTGGAGAAGGACATCAAGTAGGAGAGTGTGGAGGGATAGCGTAGGAGAGGAAGATCCTCTATCAATTGGATGATTCAGTGACTGGCATTTTCGGAATAGGTGTATCAGAAATCGTGAGATTGGCACAGGATAGAATACGGTTTAGGGCTATTGTACATAGGGTCTCTATGAGCCGCAGGCAACTCGACGGCACATAACAAGAACAACAACACTGAGAAACAGAACTGTAGAACAAGAACTAGGAATTAAGATTGTAGAATGGCATTAAAAATTTTTGATATGTAGATGTATAACCATACTTTCTAAAAGTAAATGAGTTGCAGCCCAAAGACAAAATATTCTGTAACTTTCAGTGTGTATTATACAACATTTTAGAAATCTTCAGAACTGAGCCAATAAGCTTACATCATTATACCTGTGTAAATATAATATTTGTCAAGTATTTCATTTTACTTTTTTGTTTTTTTCAACATCTATGGAAAGTCACCAAAAAAAACCCTACTACATTGAATTGTTACCAATTCATAGTCATCTTCCACTGGAGGCTGTAAATATTCATAAAGGCACACTGCCTATCTATCTTTGGCTTAGCACTCTGTGTATAAGAACCACTGATATTTTGGTTGGCAGCACAATACATAATATGCTATGCCACCAAAACTCCTTGTTCATAGATATATCAGTTAGCAAAGTAATGGAAAATGACATATTTTATTGGGAAAGTCTACAGTACTACAGTTCTTAAAAGTATCTTTTAATATCACTCGGAGAACTAAATATGCCTGATCCAAATCATAACATTTTCTCACTCCATTCTTGGATGCAAAAGCTAGATAATGATTAAGGAAGACCAAAGGAAACCCGGTTATCTCTGGACTATGATGTTGGGGGAAATTATGCACTATATTATAAATTTCCAGAAGAATGCTGTCTGGAATAAGTGAAGCATTAATGTTCTTTAGAAGTGAGTTCACCTCTGGGAATCAGCCAAAGCAATAATCAGAGGTTAATTTATAGCAATAAGCAAACATATCACAAGGCAGGAAAAATGACCATTGATTCTCTAACCCAACATCTCCAACAAATTGAAAAAGAACATCAAGAAAACCCGACACACTCTAAAAAACTGAAATCATAAAAATTAGGGCAGAAAAAAAAATGACATAGAAAACCTAAAAACTATTGAAACCATCAACAAAACTAAGAGTTCTTTCCTTGAAAAGGTCAATAAAATAGACAAACCACTAGCACAGCTAACAAGGAAAAGAAAGAAAAGACAAAAATAATCTGAATAAAAGATGAAACGGGCAACATCACAACAGAACCAAGTAAAATTAAAAGACTAATATGGAATACTATGGAAAACTGTACTCAAACTAATAGTAAAACTTAGAGGAAATGGACAAATACTTATAAATTCACAAACTAATTCACCTAAACTGACACCAACAAAAATTCATCAACTGAACAGCCCCATTACAAAGGAAGAAATTGAAAAGTTAATACAACAACTTCCAGCCAAAAAAAGCCCTGGACCAGATTCAGAGAATGTCACCTCTACATAAACTATTTCAGAAAATAGAAAAAGATGGAATTCTCCCAGACTCATTCTATGAAGCAAACATATCCTTGATACCAAAGCCAGTTAAAGATACTACCAAAATAGAAATCAATAGGCCAATATCTCTCATGAACATAGATGCAAAACCTTGAATAAAATCTTGGCCAATAGAATCCAACAATACATCAAAAAGCTAATTCACCACGATGAAGTGGGATTTATAACAGGTATGCAAAGATGGCTCAACATAAGAGAAACAATCAATGTAATTCATCACATTAACAAAGCAGAGAACAAGAACCACATGGTCCTATCAATTGATGCTGAAAAGGCCTTTGACAAAATCCAACGCCCTTTCCTGATTAAAACACTCAGCAAAATAGGATTAGAGGGGAATTTCTTCAACATAGTTAAAAAGTCTATACGCAAATCTGAGAGCAAATGTTGTTCTCAATGGAGAGAGAGTAAAGGCATTCCCCTTGAGAACAGGAACTAGGCAAAGATGCCCATTGTCACCTCTTCTATTCAATATGGTATTTGAAGTCTTAGCAATAGCAATAAGCCAAGAGAAGGAAATAAGAGGTATCCAAATTGGCAAAGAGTAGGTAAAATTATCTCTCTCTGCAGTTAATATGATTGTATACTTAGAAAATCCTAAAGACTCAGAAAGAAAACTACTGGACATAGTTTACCAATTCACCAAAGTGGTAGGATACAAGATCAACATACAAAAATCAATTGGATTTCTTTACAGTGACAAAGAAAATATAGAACTGTAGCTACGAAAAACAATACCCTTCACAAAAGGCAATCATAAGATTAAATACTTGGGAGTAAACCTAACCAGAAACACAAAAGATCTATTCAAAGAAAGCTTCAAAACATTACTACAAGAAACAAAGAGACCTGGAGAAATGGAAGAATATACCTTGCTCATGGACAGGAAGATTCAATATTGTGAAAATGACAATACTACCAAAGGCAATTATACTTTTAATGCAATCCCAATACAAATACCAATATCACTCTTCACTGATATGGAAACGGCAATCTTCAATTTCATTTGGAATGGAAAGAGATCCCAAATAAGCAAAGCACTACTTAAAAATGGAAAAAAGGTAGGAGGCATTTCACTCCCTGATTTCAAATCCTGCTACACTGTCATGGTGGTCAGGACAGCGTGGTACTGGTATAATGACAGACACATAGATCAATGGAATAAAATAGAGAATCCAGAAATCAGCCCATCTAACTATGATTGATTTTTGACAAAGGGATTAAACCAGTTAAGTGGGGAAATTACTACCTTTTAAACAAATGATGCTGGTAAAATTGGAAAACTATCTGTAAAAATCAAGAAAGATTCACACCTCACTCCATACACAAATACCAACTCAAAATCGATCATGGACCTAAAACTAAGGGCTATACATTTAATTCAAGAAAAGCTTGGAAGAACTCTAGAAGTCCTAATCCACAACATAAACAGTCTTCCAAGCATCCTGAGAAATCTACAACCAAGAGATGATGAAATAGATGAATGGGACCTTCTAAGAATCAAATCCTTATGCACATACAAAAACTTCTCCAAGAGAGTAAAAAAGAAAGGCATAGATTGTGGAAAAAATATTTGGTAATGACATGTCAGAAAAGAGACTTATATCTAGAATTTATAAAATACTAGAGCACCACAAAAAGATAAAGGTAAATAACCCAATTTAAAAGTGGCACAGGATATGAACAGACACTTCACCAAAGAAGACATTCAGATGGCCAACAAATTCATGAAGAAAAGTTCGAAATCCCTAGCTCTAAGACAGATGCAAATCAAAACAACTATGAGATATCATCTCACCCCAGTAAGAATAGCAGAATTTAATAGAACAGCAAACAACAAATGCTGGTGAGGTTGCGGAGAAACTCCCACCACAGTTGGTGGGAGTGTAAAATAGTGCAACCACTATGGCGCTCTCTCAAAAAGTTGCAAATATAAATATCATTTGACCCAGCAATTCCATTACTGGAAATATACACTAAAGAAACCATAACTGCTACCCAGGCAAATATATGCACACCCATGTTTATTGTGGCTTTGTTCACAGCAGCAGAGTTTGAAACAACCTAAGAATCCATCAACAAACAAATGGATAGAGAAGCTCTGGTGTATTCACACAACAGAATACTACGATGCATTGAAAAACAAGGAACTCTTGCAATATTATTCAAAATGGGTGACCTTTGAGGACATTATGCTGAGTGAAATATTTCAGTCACAAAAGGACAATTACTACATAATGCCATTATTGTAGAATGGGACTGACATCAGGATTTGAGTGAGACTGAAATAAATTGGATAAATTATGTATACTCCATTGAAACAGATGAGGGAAAGAACTATTTAAAAGTAATGTATGATTGGGTATTATGATTATGATAAGTGACCAGAATGAAGGTTGCATAGTGGAGTGTACTCAGGGGGTGGTGAGGATTGTATACCAATGAAAGTATTTTACTTT
>NW_006399783.1:968108-977966 GCF_000299155.1 Elephantulus edwardii | reverse complement strand
CTTTGTCTTCTTGACAATGAGCCTCAATCCATATTGTAGACTGCAGTCCTTGACACTCTGCAGCAGGCGCTTCAGGTCCTCTTCAGTTTCAGCAAGCAGAGTTGTGTCACATAGTAAATATAAATTTCAGTGGTTTTACCTTGGACTGCCAAAAGAATAAACAATTCTGTTTTATAGAATTGGACACTGAAGTGTTCCTTGAAAGCTATCCTGGGGAGCCTTTGTCTTACATGCTGTCCAGAGAGATCAGTTCTTGGAGAAGGGCATCATTCTTGGAAAAGCAAAGTTTCACCAAAAAAAAAAGAAAAAAAGAAGTAAGATTTATAATGAAATACATTTACATGGTGATTTTAATGATGTGGTGAAATAGATTAGATATTTTATGTGGTACAGGATCTAGCCATTTATTCTGTGAGAATAGGATCGCTGAAATTTGAGGCTGAGTCAATGGTATCTATCAGAAACATACCACAAAGACCTTTAGAAAGAAGTTGTTATTGATTATTTAAATCAAAAGTGATATATAACTGGCTTTGACAAGCACTGTGGCAATTGGACAATTAAAACAGATATTCAGGAGGGGGGAAGAAGAACGAACTGGGGAGGAGGGTGTAGAAAACAGTGCAACAATGAATGAATGAAAACCCCAAATCTCTGTAAATGTTCTTTAAAACTAATAAAATTTAATAATAGTCATAAAAAAACCGTGATATATATAATATTAAATTCTGGTGAAAATAAGAATACACTTGTTGGTTATAGAGGTATTAATTTTACATTTTTGTAACCAGCAAATACACAGATTATTTTGCATAACACTAAAGAAGAAGGTGGACAGTGTATTTTTTAAAATTTTTTACCAGTATTTGAGCTATTTCATCCAATAGTTCTATGCAGTCTTATTGGAAAATAATCTATTATGTCGATATGGACAACTAGGAACTAATGTACATTTTTACTTCCCTACAATTGTTTTTCACCACTGGGCCAATTGGCAGCATCAGTATGGATGGTGAAGAGATTGATTGAGATTGTTCACAGCTTTAGTTTGCTTGGCTGCACAGTCAACACTCTCGGCACCAGTAGCCAGGAAATTAAAAAAAAAAAACAAAACCAAAACGTATTGTTATGGGAAAGTCTGCTGTTAGGGACCTCTCCAAAGTACTGAAGAGCAATGGTGTCTCTCTGGAGACTAAGGTGGGTCTGATACAGGCCATGGTCTTTGCTATCACTTGTTATGCATCAGAGAGCTGGACAATGATTAAGGAAGATAGGAGGAGAATTAATACCTTTTAGCTGTGGTACTGGAGAAGAGTATTGAGGGTACCATGGACTGCTAGGAAAACAAACAGATTCATCCTGGAAAGGTCAAACCAGGTGGCTCCTTGGAGGCAAGGATTCTGAGGCTCCGTCTGACATACTTTGGACATGTTGTAAGGAGGGACCAGTCCTTGGAGAGGGATATCGTGCTTAGTAGGGTGGGGGGACAGTGCAGGAGGGGAAGGCCCTCTGTTAGGTGGATTGATTCAGTGACTGGGGCAATTGGGATGGATGTATTGGAGATGGTGTTATTGGCACAGGAGAGAGCAGAGTTTAGGGCTGTTGTACATAGGGTCGCTTGAGCCGCAAACAACTCGATGGCACATAACAACAACAACAACAACCATTGTTTTTGCTGTTATGTATCATCAAGTCGTAACTGACCAATAAGTGACCCTCCAGCATATTTTCGAGGTAATAAGTTAAATGGGAGGATATTGCTCATATTTTGCTTGTGGAACAGATGATATACTCAAACCACATGCCTTTGGATTGGCAGTGTAGTTCCTTACCACTAGGACACCAGAGATCCCTAAGATTATACACATTATCAATGACAAATATTGTCCCCAAAACAATTATCACAACTAACATGTTACAACCTTGTCTATATTCCTTTTGTGGAGTTTGTCTTTCAAGATGACTTTCTGAGCCATAGTTTGACTTTGACATGTAGATGGGTGGGAATGTGTGAATGAGGTGAGTTTGCCCATCCACAAGGGGATTGGCTAGTTTTGCCATTAAATTGGGCAATCCCCAGTGGGATAATTATACCTTCCCTGTCCCAGTGAAGAAGCAACAAGGGAATGTATGCTGTCATTTGGGACTAGATATTCTAGCTCTAGCTATATGTACGGTAGCAGCCGTTATGGCTAAACCCGAGACTTGATGTGAGATGGGACGTTGTGACTATCACACCACTGAAATTGAAGCTAGCAGCCTTTGCCCAAGTTTGTTGGACTAGTAGGAGTGGGAGGCCATAGTTCACAGAACTGACAACTTTGTAACACTGTCCTAAAGCACTGATACTCTAGGCTGAGGTGCCTACTAAACTGTATTATAACCTTTTGAGTCACCCAAAATGTTTCTGTGTGATCTATGAGCTAGATTGATCTTGAGGTGAATAAAAACAGGTATGGAAGTGTAGGGGATATGCCTGACATCATGGGACTTGGTTTTGTACTACTGATGATGTTGATGAGGACAATTTCCCTTTGTGCATTCAGCAAAAGTCAGACATGATCATCCCTACGTGTCCCCTGACACCTTTTTACACCTTTACTCAAGAACATCTTAATGTAAAAGTGAAATGACTATTACTTCCATGTGTACAAACAAGGAAGTAGAATGTTCTTTAATGCTAGGATAATTTCAAGTGGTTTTCATAATGGAAAAAGTCACCACAACAAGATAAAGGTAAACAACTCAATTGAAAAATGAGCACAGGATATGAACAGACACTTCACCAAAGAAGACATTCAGGATGGCAAACAAACACATGAAGAAGTGTTCAAAATTCCTAGCTCTAAAAGAGATGCAAATCAAAACAACTATGAGTTATCATCTCACCCCTGTAAGAATAGCAAAATTCAACAGAGCAGCAAACAACAAATGCTGGAGAGGTTGTGGAGAAAGGGAACATTTATTCACCCCTGGTGGGAGTGTAAAATGATGTAACCACTATGGAAGGCACTATGGTGCTTTGTCAAAAAGTTGAAATTAGAAATACCTTTTGACCCAGCAATTCCTCTACTGGGAATATGCCCTAAAGAAACTAAAACTGTGACCCAGGCAGACATATGCACACCCATGTTTATTGCAGCTTTGTTCACAATAACAAAAGAGTTGGAAACAACCTAAGTGCCCATCAACAAACTAATGGATAGAGAAGCTCTGATGTATTCATGGAATACCATACTGCATTGAAAAACAAGGAACTCATGAAATATTATACAAGATGGGTGACTCTGGAGGACATTATACTGAATGAAATATCTCAGTCACAAAAGGACAAATACTGCATAGCGCCACTGTTGTAAAATGGGACTGACATTGGTAGACTGAGAAAAATGGGATAAATTATTTATACTGCATTGAAACAGATGAAAGAGAGAACTGTTTAAAAGGGATGTATGATTAGGTATTATTGTCATGACAGGCATCCAGAACAAAGGCTGCATAGTAGTGTGGACTTGAGAGGAGGGATTGTAAAACAATGAAAGTATTTTTCTTTTACTTTTCAAAGAGAAGAGCAAACTGGTGCGAAGGGGTGGGCAGGGAGAAAAGTGTAAAAATGAATGAATGGGAATCCAAGTTCTCTATAAACTTTCATTAAAATATCAATTAAAATTTAAAAAAAATAATGGAAAAAGTCTGTTTTACACACAGAAAAGCAGAAATATATGACAAACCATTCACAGTATCTCCAAGAAATTGCATAGACACATTAACATTTCAGATTTAGGGTACTTTCTTTTCTGATATAAATTTTTACATGATAATTATATTCTAACGCTAATCTATTTCTAAATAATCAAGAGGTTTTTTAAAAAACTAAATAGGGGTTTTTCTACAGTAGATTTTTAAAATAAATTTAGTGATAGAAATATAAGACTGCAAGGAAATAAACAGCGGAAATCCATCCACCTTTGTGGAAGGTGGATTATAACAGTTATACAATTAGATGTAAATATATTGGGTAAAGTCTGAATTGCTTGAAAGCAAAATTTCTCTCTGTGGCAAGAAGACTACGGAAAAAGCTTTGTGTATATAGGGGAGAAAGTAAGAGACAAGCAGCGGTCATGCATCTTGTGTTTGGTAACATGCAGTGAATAATTGATCATTCTTCTTTTCTTCTTGATGCAATCACTAATTCTCTCAGTGCCTCACTTCTACACGTGTCATGCACACGATTAAGCCAGCAGAAGATCTGGACGAACCCAAGAGGATTTCTTCTGTCTGAGATGCCACTTATAACCCAAATGAAAAATTAAACGGGTAAAGCAAGAAAATGCCTCTGAAGGTTTACTTATTTATTTATTTTCCCCACCTTTACTCTACCCTGTATTGTTTGACAAGGCAGGTCACATATTCTCCAAGCAAACGGCACACTGGAGGAGCAAGCCAAAGAATGGAATTCATGTACAGGTTGTACAAAAGGAGACAAAATCCCCAAGTGATTAGAGACGGTGCTACTTCTAAAGTTTTAGAAGAAACTTTCACAGTGCTTTAAAGTAGTATGGATTCAACCCATTATTGTTCCCTAAGTGCCTGATAATTTTAAGTTACCCCCAAATGCATAGAAATATGTAGCTCCTTGCTTTTAGGAAAGCAGTACTTCATACGTGGAGGGACTGATCTTTAAGTTCCTATTTTTAACTGCCATATTTTGCATCAGTGGAAAAAAATTCAAGGCAAAGTTAAAAAAAAAGCTCAGATTTTCAAATATGAAACTTTATTTCAGGACGTAGGAAGATTTCTGAAAGCTACCTAGAAACTGGGTATTGCCATGTCACTTTAAGGGTAATTTCTTATATTTGGCTTTTTGCCCTCCAGTGAAAAAAACAAATCCAGCACTGTCTTCTCATTAAGGAGGAGGTAACTGCAAAGACAGCATATTTTTAGAGTAAACAAATCTCCCAGAGGCTGTATTTTTGATAAGTATTTTTGCAGGCAGTGCTAGTTTGAAGGTTTAACGGTGTGTAGTGTTTCACTTTAATAGTCAGACTAGCAAGCTATAACAAATGCACTTTAAAACTTTACACTTGGTGAGCTCTGCTCTGACATGCCTTCTTTCGAATCCAAAGGTAAGATGACTTCATAGTAAGCCATACTTATATTTCAAACTGAAGAGGAAATTATTCTTGAACCATTGGATCTGTTGGTAATTGGTGGTTCAGTTTATGGTGGTCTTTCAAATTCACACTGTCTCACTAGGTTAGTCTAGATAGAATCAGAGAGGAGAGATTATGCAAAGGTGATGGTTGCTTACAGAAAGCAACAGTCCAAATTGAAGATTTGGTTCAGGGGTCTGTGCAAGTGTGTGCATTAACAGTAAGCGCCAATGGCTTGTTTATGATCATTGTACAGTATTGTGCTTTGTACTCAGAGATATAAAACCGGAAGGTATTTCAAGAAAGTATCAGAAGGGAAAGGAGAATGCAATAATTTCTGTAATAATTTCACATATGAGTTATTTCACATACAATTAACAACTTATCAGTTTTTAGTAATGAATTACCAAACATAAAGGTTTGTGTTCACTTTTAAGTTCTCTCTCTCTTTCTCCTTCTCCCTCTCTTAGATGCATTCTCACAAATGTTTAGGTTTTTATCCCTGATCCATATGCAGGTATTAAGTATTTTCATTTTAGAATGGAACTGATATTTATAAATGCGGGCTATGGATGAGATAACCTGAATTAAACCCATGTTTAATCAGCATTACCCTGGCAGTAAGTTGAGAAAGAGAACTGTGATGATTTCTATAACAATTTCAGATGTGGAGGAAGACTCATAAACACAACCTAGTTTGTAGAAACTGTAGATGATTTGAATCATCTACTGAAGATCAGAGACTATAATCTTCAATATGGATTACATTTCAACATCAAAAATACAAAATTTCTAACCACTAGACCAAAAGCAATAATAGGGAGACAATATTGACACTGTCAAAGATTTCATTTTACGTGATTCCACAACCAATATCTGTGATAGCACTGTGTTGTTGTTGTTAAGTGCCGTCGAGTCACAGGCGATTCATAGCGACCCTATGAAGGAGAGACCTTGACGCTTTGGTGCCTTTCATCCTCTCCAAGTTCATAGAGTTTCCGGAGGCAAGCTATTATGGAAGTGGATGCCAGTAGTCAAGGAAATCAAAAGATGTATGTTGTTGTTGTTGTTATGTGCCGTTGAGTTGCCTGTGATTCATAGTGGCTGGCAAATCTGCAAAGACTTCTTCAAAGTGGTAAAGAATGAGGTCATCAGCTTAAAGACTAAAGTATACCTTAGCTATTATATTTTCAATCCTTCCTATACATTCAAAAGTTGGAAAATGAATAAGGAAGACTGAAGAATTTAAATTCTGCTGTTGGAGAAGACAGATTTCAAAGGGCAGCATGGGAAATATTATGAAATGTGAAAGCTGGAATTAGAAAATCGAAAGGGCCAAATTCACTTGACATTTCTTATGCTGAAGGAACTGAAGGAAAAAAATCAAGTCTCAAGTTGCAATACTTAAGGATGTTTTGGGGAGAAGATTAAATTATTCAAGAAGCATTAAAAAAGATGGAAGGAGAACACAACATTACTGTACCAAAAAAAGAATTAGCTGACACAAGAATTTCATGAAACAATGTATCAGTAAGAAAGAGCTTGTGTTGATGAAGAAGTTCGAGCTGCTCTGAAGAACCTGGGAAAAAACAAGGCCCTAGGAATTGATGGCATACCAGTTGATAATATTGCAACAAATAGATGCTTGCCTTCACCAAGAT
This sequence comes from Elephantulus edwardii, assembly GCF_000299155.1. NCBI lineage: Eukaryota > Metazoa > Chordata > Mammalia > Macroscelidea > Macroscelididae > Elephantulus > Elephantulus edwardii. The sequence continues at coordinate 971,152 of NW_006399783.1, read as the reverse complement.
GTGCCAAGAAATCTAGAGCACAACGACCTCCCCAACTGACTGGAAGAGATACATATTTGTTCAAAGAAAAGGAACCCAAGAGACTGTGAAAATTATCAAACAATATCTTTTATAGCACATGCAAGCAAGATTCTACTGAAGATTATAAAAAAACCCGACTGGAACAGCACATCAACAGAGAACTGCCAGGTGTGCAGGCTAGGTTTAGAAGTCACAGCACTAGAGATATTATAGCTAATCTTAAATAGATCTTGGCTGAAAGCAAAGAGTTCTAGAGGAATAGCTGTGTTTCATTGACTATGCAAAGACATTTGACTGTGTGGATCACAAGAAATCTTGGCTAATTCTGAGAAGAATGGAAATCCCAGAACACTTGATTGTGCTTATGTAAAACCTATATGTGGACCAGGATGTGATCATCAGAACAGAGTAGAAAACACTGCATGGTTCAAATTTGGAAAGAGTATATACAAAGAATGGTTCTACCTTGATATCTTTTGATCTATATGAAAAACAGATAATTTGGGAAGCTGGACTATATAACGACGAATATGACATCAGGATTGGAGGAAGACTCATCAACAACCTGTGTTATGCAGATGAAACAACTTTGCTTTCTAAAACTGAGAAGGACCGGAAGCACTTGCTGCAGACGGTCAAGGACTATAACCTTAAATATGGGTTGAAGCTCAACATCAAGGAAACAAAAATTCTCACCACTGTTCAAAATGGCAGAATCATGATACCGAAGGGACTGAGATTGTTAACAGCTTTAGTTTGCTTCGTGCCACAATTAATATTCTTGGCACCAGCAGCCAGGAATGAAAAAGGTCAATTGTATTGAGAAAGTCTGCTGTCTGGAACATCGCGAGAGTACTGAAGAGCAACAATATCAGTTTGGAGACTAAGGTGAGCCTGATACAGACCATGGTTTTCACAATTACATGCTATGCATCAGAAAGCTGGACAATGACTAAGTAATATGAAGAGTTGATGCCTTTGAGCTGTGGTGCTGGAGAAAATTATTATATATGGACTGCTAAGAGAACAATCTGTTTTTTCCTGGACTGGGTGAAAACAGACTGCTCCTTGAAGCAAGGATACTGAAGCTCTGTCTGTTACACTTTAGACATGTTTTAAGGAAGGACCAGTCCTTGGAGAGGGACATTATGCTTGAAAGGGTGGAGGGACAGCACAAGAAGGGAAGACCCTTGATGAGATGGGTTGAATTAGTGACTGGTATAAAGGATGTAGGTGTCTCAGAGACAATGGTTCTCTCAGGATACAGCAGGCTTCAGGACTGTTGTACATAGGGTTGCTATGAGTCACCAGTGACTTGACAAAACATAACAACAACAACACGGTCTGTCAAAAATAACAGGTCTGTCTTGAAGGAAGTACAGTACTCCTTAGCAGCAAAAATGGTGAATTTTCATCTCATATAGTTTGTACATATTGTCAGAAGGTATCAATTCTTGGCAAAGACATTAAGCTAGGAAAGGTAGAGGGTTAGTGTGGTGTCAAGGATTTATTGTTAGAAATGACTGAAAATAAATATCCATTGCTTGTGACATTGTTGCCTAGATACACAGGCTCATACAAATAGAGTGTATGTCCACAAGAGAATTGGTTAATCATACATCTCACTAGGTTTAAATTGAGACATTTAAGCAGTAAAAATTTGGAATCTCAATAGCAACACAGAAAAGGGAGCAGCAAGCATGTTCTTTCAGAACACATATTCTTGTTCCAGTCATTGTGGGATCTAGGTAAGAACAATAGTTGCTTCAACAGAAAATCAGAGACTAACATGAGATAGAGAAGACTTGGGACTGCTGTTGCCAGAGTCAGAGACCTTCAAAAAAAGTTGCTTGGGGCTGAGAGAAAACTTCATACCTGGCAGGCTAAGAAAAATTTATAATGCTGCCCTAGCTGTGAGTCTGTAAGACAAAGTCAAAGGGCCTATGACCATGTTTGGGAAGCTGTCCGGACTGAGGAGTTGTATTTTGCTGCCAACCTGAGCCAACCTCAATTACAGCCTATTACCTTTCCTAATAAACTCCACAACCATGTATCTGGTTCTGTCAATTCTCTGTAGTAATTGCAATGGACTCATGACCGATTAAAGCAGTAAGACCAGTGTACTATTTAGTAAAATTAAGTACTTAAGTGTGTTCTGCTTTTGTAGGTTGTTGATGGGGACAGTTCCCCTTTGTGGTGTTAGTAGTAGTCAGAATTGATTGTCTTCATGGTGCTTACATGTATTTTACTATTAAGAAAGTGAACAAGACTGTCAATGAAATATATTTGCACAGTGACTATAACAATGAGCATTCTGCAGTTTGTGAGGATAGCAAAGGGTAGGACAAACTCGGACAAGTTTTTCATAGAGAATCTATGAGTTGTAGTGAACTTTATGGAACATAACAATAACAATAACCATTACTTTACTTTGGAAATATTATTAACCATTGCATGCACCAGTGTCCTCATTTTTCAAGAGAAGGAATATAGCAATACTGACTCTACACGTATATCACAGCAACCAGTTTTGAGGGCAATTGTAGTTCATTGGGTAGAATTTTGATCTATTTTAAAAGAGTTGTTTTATGTCCCAGTAAGTCAGGTACAATATTGTTGATGATTATTTTTAAGTTTCATTAAGTGTTAGTGATATTGCTAAAGTTGCTATATTGTTAAAAAAAAAAAAAGAGTAGAAAAGTACATTGAGAGAGAATTGCCAGAAGTTCAAGCAGAGTTTAGAAGGGGCTGTGGCACAAAAGATATCATTGCTTAAGTCAGATAAATCTTGGATGAAAGCAGAGAATATTAGAAGAACATCTGTTTGTGTTTTATACACCAAAGGCAATTGTTTGTGTGGATCATGACAAATTATGGCAAACATTGTGAAGAATGGGAATCGCAAAGTCTTAATTGGGTTCATGTGAAACTAATACATAGATAAAGAGGCTGTTGTTAAAATAGAACATGCTACATAGTTAAAAATTAAGAAAAGTATACTTTTGGGCTTGTGCCCTTTCTCC
>NW_006399783.1:957096-967688 GCF_000299155.1 Elephantulus edwardii | reverse complement strand
TTTGTGTCCGTGTACCGTCAAATCAGATCTGACTGGTACAGGAGGAGATTGTCCCTCCTTCCCCGGCAGAGCATCTGGTGGATTCGAACCGTGCACCTCTGGGATTGTAGTTGCAGCTCCTCGCCACTAGGCCACCAGAGCTCCCCAGGTCATGGTCTTTTCAATCATTTGATGTGCATCTGAGGGCAAGACAATGAATAAGAATGACAGTAGCAAAACTGATGCCTTTGCGCTCCGGTGTTGAATATCTGGTATTGAATATCTCATGAACTGCCTAAGAACAAACAAGATATGTTTTAGAGAAAGTACAGCCAGAATGATACTTGGAGGCAAAGATTACCAAGTTTTATTGCACATGTTTTGAAAATACTGTTAGATAAGGATATTCCTCAAAGAGGAACATCACACTTGGGAAGGTGGAGGGCTACCAAAAAAGAGGAAGATCCTCAATGATATAAATTGACACAGTGACGTTAGCAATGGGCTCAAATGTGTTAGAGATGAAGAGGATGGCACAGGACAGAACAAGGTTCAGATCTCTTCTTTACAAGGTCATTATAGATTGTACTCTACTAGATGGCAAGTCAGTTCCAACATGAAGTGACTTTATGTAAAAAAGAACCAACACTTTTTAGTTCTGCGTCAGCCTCATAATCCTTGTTGAGTTTGAACCCAGTCTTATTTCAATTAATTGTCATAAAAATCTTATTTTTCATTGATGCTTTATTTTTTCCAGAGCAATATCCTTCTCCAGAGACTTCTTGCCTCTGATAATATGTACAAAGTATGTGAGGTAAAGCCTAAACATCCTAACTTTCAGTAGCATTCTGACTGCAGTTTCTTCCTGCACGAAGTTTTGTTCTTCAGCCAATTCATAGTATATTCAATATTCTTTATCAACACAGCAATTCAAATGGATAAATTCTTTCACTCACTCATTGTCAAGTCAAAATTGACTCATATCCAACCAACTAACATATTTTTTGAACAGCAAATTTTGCCTATTTTTCTCCGACAAAGTAGCTGGTGTATTCAAACTACTTACCTTTGGGTTGGCAGTACGATTTACTAGGCTATCAGAGCTCCCTAAAACTTCTATAATCCTATTCCTTCACTGTCCAATTTTTGCATCCATGGAAAGGGATTAGAAACACCGTTCATTAATCATGTGCAGTTTACTCTTCAGAATGATAGAGGACTCTTGAGGAAGTTACTGCAGATTTTGCAACAAAGTATATTTGGTTTCTTGAGAGCTGTTTCTACAGATACTGATTGTGCATACAATTAAATGTAAACCTTGACAACTTCAAATTTTTGTCCATTGATCATTATGATTTTGTTTATTGGTCTACTTGGCAAGAGTTTTGTTTGGGTTTTTTGTTTGTTTGTTTTTCTTAGGTTGAGACATAATCTCTACTGAAATCCCTTCATCAATGAGTATTTTCAGTGTTCTTTGCTTTTACCAAGAATAATTTTGTCACTAAACTGAAGAGGACCTGACGCACTTTCTAAAGAAGGTCAAGGACTGCAACCTTAAATATGGATTGAAGCTCAGCAACAGAAAACAAACATTCTCTCCACTGGTCTAAATGGCAAAATCACGATAGATGATGAAGAGACTAAGATTGTTAACAGCTTCAGTATACTTGGCTCCACAATCAACATTCTTGGTATTAACAGCCAGGAAATCAAAAGATGAACTGCATTGGAAAAATCTACAGTCAGGGACTGCTCCAGAGTACTGAAGAGCAATGATGTCAGTCCAGAGACTAAGGTGTGCCTGACCCAGGACATGGACTTTACAATTACTTGCTATGTGTCAGAGAGCTTGACAATGACTAGGGATGATAGAAGGAGAATTGATGCCTTTGAGCTGTAGTGCTGGAGAAGAGTATTGAATATACCATTGACAGTGAGGTGAAGAAACAGGTTTGTCCTAGAGAGAGAGAAACCAGGCTGCTCCTTGGAGACAAGGATTCTGAAGCGTCATCTAACATAATCTGTACATGTTGCAAGGTGGAACCAGTCTTTGAGGAGTGGCATCATGTTTGGTTGGGTGAAGGGACAACACAAGAGTGGAAGACCACTGATGAGATGGATTGATTCAGTGACTGGGATTATGGAGGTAGGTGGATCAGAGACAATCAGGTTTGCAAAGAATAGAGTATGGTTCAGAGCTGTTGTACATAGGATCGTTATGAGTCACAAGTGACTTGACGTCACATAACAACAACAACAACATGTATCATACTTAGTTATTTATGTGTAGTTGAGTCAGAACTTATTTATTTTTTCATCCTCCAGTGGGTTTTTGGAGTCTGTTATTATGTGGAAGGGGATTGTCTGTCTTTGTTCTATAGAACAGCTTGTGGACTGGAACGTTGAGTCTTTGGTTTGGAAAAGCAACCTTAGGTTTCTAATAAATATTCCTACAGTGCTGATGCCAAGTTCTTCTTCAAATACTTCCGTTTCCCAAATTAAAACTTCACATACAGACTGAATAAATGTGTAGTATGAATAAAATCTTGATTATACCTTTCCTAATTTTATACCACATGTTGTTTTTGTGATATCAGGTCACTTGTGACTCACAGAGACCTTATATACATCAGCTCAGAAACCTGCACTATCCTGAGCCAATCTCATCATCTCCAAAATACTTAATCCCATCTCTCCATTCACTGAGTCAATCCATGTCATCTTAGGTTTTCTGTTCCTGCGCTGTCTCTCCACCCTTCCAAGCATGATGTCCTTCTCCAAGGACTGGTCCTTCTTGACCACACACAAAAAAGTAGGTCAGATGGAGCCTCAGAATCCTTGCATTAAGGATGCAACCTCGTTTTACCCTTTCCAGGAACGACCTCTTTGTTCTCCCGGCAGTTCATGGTATATTCAACACTCTTCTCCAGCAACACAACTCAAAGTCATTAATCATTCTTCTATCATCCTTAGTTATTATACAGCTCCTGATGCATAGCAAGTAATTGCTAAGACCGTGTCCTGATCAGGCTCACCTTAGTCTTCAGACTGATGTCATTGCTCATCAGTGCTCTAGGGAGGTCCCTGTACAATTTTTTCCCAATTCAATTGGTATTTTGATTTCTTGACTGCTGGTCCCAAGAGTGTTGATTGTAGAAATCAAGAAAGCTGAAGTTATCAACAATCTCAACCTCTTCCCCTTCAATCATGAAGCTACTAATTGGCCCAATGGTGAGAATAATTTTTTTTTTCTTGATGTTGAGCTTCAAACCATAATGAAGAACACAGTCCTTGACCTATTGCAGTTAATATTTCATGTTCTCTTAAATTTCATCAAGCAAGATTTTGTCATCTACATAATGCAGGTTTTTGATTAGTCTTCACCAATTTTGATGCCACATTCCTCCTCTTGTAGCCCAGAGTCGAAAATTATCTCTTATGTATTTATATTGAAAAGTATGGAGATAAGATGTATCCCTGACATACTCCTTTCCTGATTCTGAACCATGTAGTGTATCCCTGCTCTATTCTGTCTACTTCTTCCTGATACAAGCATAGGTTTCCCATGAGCACAATTATGTTCTGGAATCCCCAGTCTTCTCAAGGTTAGCTACAATTTGTTGTGAACCACACAGTCAAATGCCTTTGCATGGTGTCATTACTGTTATGTGCCGTCGAGTCGTTTGCAACTCATAGCAACCTTAAGTACAACAGACCTAAACCCTGCTCTATCCTGTGCCAATAGCATTGCCTCTGACACACCCATCCCGATTACCCCAGTCACTGAATCAATCCATCTCATAGAGGGTCTTCCCCTCTTGAGCCATCCCTCCACCTTCCCAAGCACGATGTCCCTCTCCAAGGACCTGTTCCTCCTTGCAACATGCCCAAAGTATGTCAGACAAAGCCCCAGAATCCTTGCCTCCAAGGAGTAGCTTGGTTTAAACCTCTCCAGGTTGAATCTGCTTGTTTTCTAGGAAGTCTATGGTACATTCAATACTCTTCTCCAGCACCACATGTCAAAGGCATCTATTCTCCTTCTGTCCTCCCTAGTCAATGTCCAATTCTCTGATGCATAACAAGTGATTGCAAAGACCATGGCCTATATCAGGTGCACCTTAGTCTCCAGAGAGACACCGTTGTTCTTGAGTACTTTAGAGAGATCATTAAAAGCAGATTTTCCCATTGCAATAAGTTTTTTTTATTTACTGGCTCCTGGTGCCAAGAGTGTTGACCGTGGAGCTAAACTGAAGCTGTGTACAATCTCAATCTCTTCACCATCCAGCCTGATGCTGCCAATTGGCCCAGTGGTAAGAATCTTTGTCTTCTTGACATTGAGCTTCAGTCTATACTAAAGGCTGTAGTCCTTGACCCTCTGCCGTAAGTGTATGAAGTCCTCCTCAGTTTCAGCAAGCAGGGTTGTGTCATCTGCATAATGCAGATTGTTAATAGATCTTCCACCAATCCTGATGCCACACTTCTCCTCATAGAGCCCAGCCTCCCGGATAATCTGTTCTGCATACAGGTTCAAAAGGTATGGAGATAGGACACATCCCTGGCATACACCCTTTCCTATTTTGAACCATGCAGTGTTACCCTGCTCTGTTCTGATGACTGCCTCTTGGTCCAAGTATAGGTTTCGCATTAACATGATTAAATGTTCTGGGATTCCCAGTCTTCTCATAGTCAACCACAGTTTGTTATGATCCACACAGTCAAACGCCTTTGCATAATCAATGAAACACAGATAGACATTCTTCTGGTATTCCCTGCTTTCAGCTAAGATCCATCTAACAACAGCTACAATATCCGGAGTACCATGACCCCTTCTAAACCCAGCCTGGACTTCCGGCAATTCTCTGCTGATGCACTGTTCCAGTCGTTTTTGGATAATCTTCAGTAGAATCTTGCTTGCATGTGAAACCAATGATGTTGTTCTGTAGTTTCTACACTCTGTTGGGTCACCCTTATTGGGAGTGAGAACAAATATAGATCTCTTCCAGTCAGTTGGCCACATGGTTGTTCTCCAAATTTCTTGGCACACATATTTTCCTCTCATTCTCTCTGCTTTCAGCCAAGATCCATCTTGGCTGTGATATTTCTAGTGCCAAGGCTTTTTCTAAACTCTGCCTGCACATCTGCCAGTGCTATTCTGATGTACTGTTCCAGTTGTTTATGAATAATCTTCAGCAGGATCTTGCTTGAGTGTAGTACAGTTTTTTAAATTAAGTTTTCATTCATTGAATTTCATATTTGTTTTTACTTCCACTGCCAGCTTGACAGATTTCTCATACATTCTATTCCATACACATCTTGGGAAGCACTTTTATTTCCCCTCATAATTGATGAGGAGCCTGTTGTTCTCATTATTGTTGTGTGCCGTCAAATTGGAACAGACTCATAGCTGACTTTCAAGTGAGTTTTCACAGACATTAAATCCATGGGAGAACACTGCCCATCCTTCTCTCATAGACCAACTGTTGTATTTGAACTGTGTGTTTTTGTGATTCCAGCACAGATTCTTACCACAGTGCAACCAAAGCTCAATCAATGAGAGGCCTTGGGGCTAAAAATTAGTTCACCAAAGATCAGAAATAATCTCCACTGATACTAGTCACATCGTAAGGAAAAAAATATTCACTTGCTATATGATTTGTTGTTGTTACTCTTGTTATTACTAGTAATTTTTTTATTCTTCCAAGGGAGCTCAAGAAGAAAAAAAAACAACAAAACAACAATGCTGCTTAATTGAGTTTTCTAGTCAATAAGTGGTTCTCTCTCTTTAGAATCTCAGTGGGATTTCAGAGGAGATTCACAGGGAAATCTTGTTGGTTGTGATACAACTTAATAAGTATGATGCAGTAAGCCTTCTAAAGAGAAGCATCCCTTAAGGAATTTCTCAAAATATTATTGACTATTATGGGTGATACTCAAACATTTATGGATTTGAATGCTGCTTGTATGTGATAAGAAAACTTAAACTGAAAGGAAGACTGAAGGGCCTGTTGCCAACAAATTCCTTCCTGAAAATACAGAAGCATATGTGGACAAATGTGTTCTAAGATTTTATGTCAAATTCCTCTTCTGATAGTCCAGTCTTCCTGAACTGCCAACTCATAAACCAATGAATTTATAATTTAGGAAATTCTATTACTTCCTAAAAAGCAGATATTTTCAAGGAAGACTTAAATCCATCTTAAATTATTATATCAGTTGACTGTCTTCTTGTTGTTGTTGTTATGTGCCGTCATGTCACTAGCGAACCATAGCAACCCTATGTTCAAGAGCCCTAAACCCTGCTCTATCCTGTGACAACGTCACCATCTCCAACAAACTCCCACCACCCCAATCACAGACTCAATCCATCTCATCGAGGGTCTTCCTCTCCTGCACTGTCCCTCCACTCTCCCAAACATGATGTCCCTCTCCAAGAACTGGTCCTTCCTTTTAACATGCAGCCAGGAAATCAAGAAATGAATTGCATTGGGAAAATTAACTGTCAGGGACCTCTCAAGAGTACTGAAGAGCGACGACATCAGGATGGAGACTAAGGTGCTCCTGATCCAGACTATAGTATTTGCAATTACATGCTATGCATTGGAAAGTTGCACACTGACTAGGAATGATGGAAAGAGAATTGATGCCTTTGATCTGTTGTTCTGAATAAAACTGTTGAATATACCATGGACTGCTAGAAGAACAAAAAGGTGATGGTGAAACCGGAGTGCTTCTTGAAGTCAAGGATTCTGAAACTTCATCTGATATTATTTGGGCATGTTACAAGGAAGGACCAGTTCTTATGACTTCCTCTTGGTCCAAGTATAGGTTTGGCATAAGCACAATCACATGATCTGTGATTCCCATTCTTCTCATAGTCAGCCATAGATTTTTGTGATCCACACAGTCAAAAGTCTTTGCATAGCCAATGAAGCATTAGTGTTAGCAGAAACTAATAAGAATTCTATATTCATAGTAACAATCTTGCAACTACAAAATTTTCATCACTTAATATTTGCAAATATTTTTATTTTCGTTAAATAAAATTGTATTCTTAGAGAATTCAAATTTAAAAAAATTAAAATTTATAAAATCCACCAAAAAAGACTCCTTATTTTTGAAGAAACATAAAGAAAGTAAATCGGGCCAGCCGACACACAGCAGAACTCCTGACCTTAATTGCCCACACCAGGCAGAACTCCTAATACCATCCGAGTGTGCTCAGTACTCCTGACACCACCTGCTCATGCCCCGTTCACCTGACACTGCTGCCCGTGCCCCAGACCTGATGCAACACAAGCTGGGGAATGACGTGTGCTGGGGAGCAATGTGTGCCAGGAGCAGTGCTGAAATTTGACTGAGGTACTGTGTGTGTGTGTGTGTGTGTGTGTCCTCTTCTGTTTGGCTGGATCGTGTGGGACCCCTTAAGCTCAATCAGAAGGAAGTGAGACACGTGGGGCTCATTCTTGAAGAGAAAACCAAGGCTTCTTGGTTTTTTCCAATCAGTTGTCTGCGCTTTGCCTTGCTCACATCCAGTTAATCAACTGCCTTTAGTCTGGGACACCTTAGCTAGCCACGCTGTGCATATTGTTTGACAGAACAGGCTGTATTCGCAAACCTTTTCACTACCAAACTGAAGCAGATCTTCCCTTGGTCAGAAGGCAGAGAGAAACTCATGCAGGGTAGCTGCCCCACCATTTTCTGGAGTGGTGATTTTGGATCAAGAATCTGCTATTGCCACAGGCGTGAAAAACTCTACCAGAGCCATGTCACATAGGAATCAGGCTAGCTCACCACCTACACAATCCTAAAGCAGGATGTCACCCCTAAAAAAAGTGTTACAGTACCAATAGATTTCTTGTAGCCAGAAAGTCTTCTTACACAAAATGTAAAATAACAATGATTGAATATTTTCAATGCGTGAAAAACAAACTTGAATAATTTCAGGACACGGCAAGCAAAAATCAGGAGGAGCTTACAAAAATAATGCAAAACAATGCAAATAAAACAAATGAGGCATTAGAGGCTCTGGAAAAAGAAGAAACCACAATCCAAAATATGAGAACCAATGGTTCAGATGCTTTCAACATGTTGGAGGGACACATAAAAGGGTTAAAGTGATGGAACACAGAATCAGTGAAATGAAAGAATTGTGACCACTGATCTGCTAGAACAAAAAGCAGAGTAAAAAAGGAAGGAAAAAGAATAAAACCTAAGAATAATGTGGGGCACCATCAAGAGGAATAATGTGTATAATCAGAATCCCAGAACAGGAAGAAGCAACAAAAGGCACCAAAAAAGTTGTGCAAAAATTATTAGAAGAAAACATCCCAGGCATAATGAAGAATAAGAAAGTATATAGTCAAGAAGCTGAGCAAACATCCTAAGAATAGATCCCAAAAGAAAAGCACCAAGTCATATCAGAGTTAAACTTGCCAGAACCGAAGATAAGGAGAGAATTTTGAAAGCAGAGAGGGAGAAACAAAGAGTAACCTAAAAGGGAGAACAATTTGACAAAAAGATGAAATGAGTTAAGTGGGGAAATGACAGACTTTTGAACAAATGGTGTTGGCAAAATTGGAAAACTATCTGCAAAAGACTAAAGCAAGATCCATACCTCACTCCATATATATAAACCAGCTCAAGGTGGATCATGGACTTAGGACTAAAACCAAGGACTATAAACTTCATTAAAGAAAACTTGGAAGAACGCTAGTAGTCTAATCCACAACATACACAGTCTTCCCAGTATCCTGAAAAACCTACAACCAGGAGAAGATAAAATAGATGAGTGGGACATTCTAAGAATCAAATCCCTATGCAAAACCAAAAACTTCTCCAAAAGGGTAAAAAGGGAAGCCACAGACAGGGGAAAAGTATATGGTAATGACGTGTCAGATAAGGTACTTATATCTAGATTTTAAAAATACTTGAGAACCACAGTAAGTTAAAGGTAATAATCCAATTTAAAAATGAGCACAGATATGAACAGATGCTCCATCAAAGAAGATACTCAGATGGCTAAGAAGCACATGAAGAAATGTTCAAAATCCCTGGCTCTAAGGGAGATGCAAATCAATACAACTAAAAGATATCATCTCACTCCAGTAAGACTAGCAAAATTTAACAGAACAGCAAGCAACAAATGCTGGCAAGGTTTTTGAGAGTCTGGAACCCTTATCTACTGTTGGTGGAATTGTAAAATGGTGCAACCACTATGGAAAGCAGTGTGGCACTTTCTAAAAAAGTTGCAAATAGAGATACCATTTGACCCAGCAATTCCACTACTGGGAATATGCCCTAAAGAGACCATAACTGACATCCAAGCAGATATACGCACACTCATGTTTATCACTGCTTTGTTCACAGTAGAAAGGAGTTGGAAACTACCTAAGGGCCCATCAATAAATGAATGAAGAGCTGTTGTATATTCACACAATGAATACTACACTGCATTGAAAAACAAGGAACTCATGCAATATTGTTCAAAATGGGTGACCCTGGAGGACATTCTGCTGAGTGAAATATCTCAGTCACAAAAGGACAAACATTGCATAGTGTCATAGCTGTAGAATGGAACTGACATCAGGGTTGGGGTAAGAATGAGAAGAACTGGATGAGTTATGTATACTGCATTGAAACAAATGAGGGAGAAAACATTTTAAAAGCAATATAGTATAGGGCATTATTTTTATCATAAGTGTCTGGAATGAAAGCTAGAGAGTGGAGTATACTCGGGGTGGGGGTGGGGAGTGTGGGTGATTGTATACCAATGAAGGAATTTTAATTTTACTTTTCAAAGAGAAGAGTGAACTTGATTTGGTGGGGTGGGTGGGGAGAAAAAGTGCCACAATGAATGAATGGAAATCCAAAATCTCTGTAAATGTCCACTGAAATTAACAATAATTACACACACACACACACACACACACACACACGGAGAACAAATAAGTTTAAAAGCTGATTTCTCAGCAGAAACTATACAAGCAAGAAGACAATGGAATGACATAACAAATGCTAAAAGAATACAACTGTCAATCAAGAATATTGTACTCAGTACAATTGTCCATCAAATATGAAGGAGAGATCGAGATAATCTCAGAAAAACAAAACCTAAGGAAGTTTTTAAATCAAGACCAGTTTGGAGAAAATACTGAGAGACATCCTTCTTACAGGGGTGCCTCAGAAACAAGATGGTCCAAAGTAACTAACAACACCAAAAAGAACTCAACACAATGTTAGCAATGAAACCTTGCCTCTCAATAATCACACTGAATGTAAATGTATTAAATACACCACTGAAGAGAAATCAGTAGCAGATTAGATAAAAAACCCCAAAATTTATCAATATGCTATCTTAAAGAAGGACAAAAGATAAAAATGTGGAAAAAATATAGCCAACAAACAGAAAACAGAAAAAAGCAAGAGTAGCTATATTAATCTCTAATAAAATATATTTCAATGCAAAAACCATCATAAAGGACATAATGATTAAAGGGCCTATAGAACAAGAAGACATAACAATAATAAGTATCTATGCACCAAATGGAACACCTGAAAAATATATAAAACAAACATCTACAAAATTTAAAAAGGAAATAGACAACACTACTATA
>NW_006399783.1:946781-956756 GCF_000299155.1 Elephantulus edwardii | reverse complement strand
AAATCCTCTGGGAAACAACCAAAGCAGTAATCAGAGGTCAATTTATAACAACAAGCAAGCATATTAAAAGTTAGGAAAAAATGACTAGTGAGTCTCTAACCCAACATCTCCAACAAATTGAAAAAGAACAGCAAAAAATTAGAACACCATCTGAAAAAAAACCCCACAGAAATTATAAATAATTAGGGAAGAAATAAATAAAATAGAAAACAGAAAAATAATTGAAACCATCACCAAAACCAAGAGTCTGTTCTTTGAAAAATAAAAACAACAATCATTGGCAATCCTCAAGCAAAACTAACAACAGGAAAGGAGGAAAAGACACAAATAATCTGAATAAGAGATGAAATGGGCAATGTCACAATGAATCAACTACAATAAAAAAGTTGAAGATGGAATATTATGGAATAACTATACTCAAACAAATATGAAACCCCAGAGGAAGTGGACAAAAACTTACCAAAATTGAACACAGAAACAGACCAATCACAAAAGAAGAAATTGAAAACCTAATAAAATAACTTCTAACCCAAGAAAGCCCTGTACCAGATGGTTTTACAAGTGAATTTTTTCAAACATTCAGAGAAGAACTGTCACCAATTTTACACAAACTATTTTGGAAAATAGAAAAAGATAGATTTATACCAGACTCATTTTTATGATGCAAATATATCCTTGATACCAAAGCCAGGTAAAGACACCACCAAAATAGAAAATGATAGAGCAATATCTCTCATGAACATAGATGCAAAAATCCTGAATAAAATCCTGGCCAATAGAATCCAGCAATATATCAGAAAAATAATTCACCATGGCCAAGTGGGATTCATAATAGGTATGTAAAGATGGTTCAATATAAGAAAAAGAATCAATATATTTCATCACAAAAACAAAGCAAAGAACAAAAACCACATGATCTTATCAATGCAGAAAAGGCCTTAGACAAAATCCAACAACCTTTCCTGATTAAAACACTAAACAAAATAGGAATAGAAAGGAAATTCCTCAACATAGTAAAAAGTTTATAAGCAAACCTGAGAGCCAACATTGTTCTCAAAGGAAAGAGATTAAAGGCATTGCCTTTTATAATAGAAACGAGTCAAGGGTGTCCACTATCACCTCTCCTGTTCAATATTGCACTGGAAGTCTTAGAGATAGAGATAAGGCAAGAAAAGGAAATAAGAGGTATCCAAATTATCAAAGAGTGTGTAAAATTATCTCTATATGCAGATGATATGAAAGCATACCTAGAAAACCCTAAAGACTCAGCAGGAAAACTACTGGACATAGTTGCCCATTTCAGCAAAGTGGCAGGATACAAGATCAGCATACAAAAATCAATTGGATTTCTCCACAATGACAAAGAATGTAGATCTAGAGCTAAGAAAAAGAATACTTTTAACAACAGCTAACCACAAGATTAAATACTTAGGATTAAATATAACTGGAAACACAAAAGATCTTGTCAACTAAAATTAGAAAACATTACTGCAAGAAACAAAAAGAAACCTGGAGAAATGGCAGAATATACCTTGCTCATGGATAAAAATAATCAATAAACATTGTGAAAATGACAATCCTACCAAAGGCAATCAGACTAGGAATAAATATTTGGTAATGACATGTCTGATAAGGGCTTATATCTAGAATTAATAGAACATTCAACTACCACAAGATAAAGGTAAACTACCCAATTACCCTAACCCTCTAACCCTCTAACCCTAACCCTCTAACCCTAACCCTCTAACCCTAACCCTCTAACCCTAACCCTCTAACCCTAACCCTCTAACCCTAACCCTAACTCTAACCCTAACCCTAACTCTAACCCTAACCCCAACCCCAGCCTCAGCCCCAGCCCCAGCCCCCAACCTCCAACCCCCAACAGACACTTCACCAAAGAAGACATGCAAATTGCAAATACATGAAAAAAATGTTCAAAATCCCTGGCTCTAAGAGAGATGCAAATCAAAACAACTACGAGATATCATTTCACACAAGCATGAATAGCAAAATTCAACAGAACTTGATTGTATTAAATTCGAATTGTAGTAAACTACAAATTCTGGCAAGGGTGTGGAAAAACTTGAACCCTTATTCACTGTTGGTGGGAGTTAAAATAATACAATCACTGTGGAAAGCGGTATGGCACTTTCTCAAAAAGTTGCAAATAGAAATACCTTTTTACCCAGTAATTCCACTACTGGAAACATACCTTAAAGAACCAGAACTACCACCCAAGCATATATATGTACACCCATGTTTATTGCTGCTTTGTTCACAATAGTAAAGAACTGTAAACAACCCAAAGAATGGGGGAGGGAGAGGGGAGGCTGGAAAATGTGCAATAATGTATGAATGGAAATCCAAGTTCTTTATAAACAATAAAATATCAATTTTTTAAAAAAGAAACTAGAACTGCTACCCAAGCAGGTATATGCACATCCATATTTATTGTTGCTTTGTTCACAATAGAAAAGAACTGGAAACAACTCAAGTGCCCATCAACAAAAAAATGGATAGAGAAGGTCTGGTATATTCACATCACGTATATTATGCAGAACTGAAAACCAAAGAACTCATGAAATAGTATACAAAAAGGGTGACCATGGAGGACATTATGCTGAGTGAAATATCTGAGTCATAAAAGGACAAATAGTACATAATGCCACCATTATAAAACAGGACTGACATGGGGGTTAAGTGGGAAACTAAGGAAAGAGGAGATAAATAATGTACATGGCATTGAAACAAAAGAGGGAGAGAACTATATAAAAGGAGTATATGGTTAGGTATTAGTTGCGTGGCAAGAGTCCAGAATAAGAACTGCATAATAAAATGGACTGGTGGTGGGGGCTGCATAACAATGAAATAAAATAATGTTTTTGGTGTTTTATTTTGTTTTTTTCCCAAAGAGAAAAGCAAACTGGAGGGTAAGGGGGATAGGGAGAAAAATGTTCAATAATGAATGAATGGAAATCTAAATTCTGTATAAACTTTCATTAAAGTCTCAATAAAAAATAAAACAACAAATTGTAATTGGAAAGAAAAAAATTGAATCAGAGACAGTAAAGAAAAAAAATTGCTAAATAAGAAAAGATTAAAGGACAGATGTACTTGACCCACAATGATTACAAGACAAAATTACCAACCTTACCGGAATGAGTGATCACTTTGATATAGATCTGATCTATAGATCAGAATATATGGTGAAGTAAAAATCGAAAATTCGAAGGGGGAAAAAAGTATGATTTACTCTTTGTTAGTGTGTAGGTGCCAAGAAGTTTAAATGAGGATATATGTATTAGTATTTTTGGGTAATCTGAATCATTACTATTACTCCTACTACTGATTTCAATTCATTAGTGTGGAATTGGAAATTACTTAGAGCTGACCTACTATTGAATTTTTGAGACTTTTAATTGCACAGTAGAAGAATGATTACTCATCTTTCTTACATGGAGTCACTGGTTGATTCAAACCACCAGAAAAGGAAGGTTTTGCGTTATATGTGCAAGTCCCTATGGACTTTTACCACTGAGCTCACTAAATTCGTGATTGTTTGGGGAAAAAAAATTAAAAAAGTTTATCAATGGTTTCGGAAGAGTGAACTTGGTAGACTTGTAGACAAACTCAGAGTATCCAAATTTTTATAATTAAATGAGAATTTATATCAGAAAAACCACCAATGCTATGTTGGCTAGGAATCAACAAATTAATGTAATGAATTCAAAAGGTCAACTGTGTTCAAGCTGTTTTAAGAAAGAAGGTTTCAAATTTTACATATTACAAGGAATTTTCTATGGGGAAGTGTGAATCTACTACTGTGAAACATGTAGCAGAGATAAACATGGATTTCCTTCATTTTCTGGGATTTTAATATATTCATCATATATTGCTGAAATTAAACACACAAACACATACACACAAAAAAACCCCAAAATAAAACAAAATGAAAGCCAACTCAGATATCTGTCTCAATTCTGATCACTTTGTACTCACTTACGGCTCACAGGGGAGCTCTGATGGCTTAGGTCCTAGGGATTTGTCCTGACTCTCACAGATCAAGCCTCTCGAGTATTTTTAATCCACCAGCAACTCTTCAGGAAAGCATGGACAATCTCTTTTTGTGGAATTTACAGTCTTGAAAACCTAATAAATGGTCAGCTATGAGTCAGGTTGACATCAATGAGTTTTTGATTTACTGATATTATATCAATATTCCTATATAGATATACATATTTACATAAAGGTGCAGTGAGATTTTTGTTACTCAGTATTGATGGTCAGCAATCCAATTCCTATTTTAAAAGTTCAATAAAGGAAAAGTTATCATAGGATAAAAATATCTGCTAGTAAGCTATTTATAAAATGGATATCCACTAAAAAATGTAAGAGACAATGGAGAATACTACACTAGATTTAAAAATAGTCTTCAGAATGTAAAAAAAAAATCGATACAAATGTGTTAACAGTGGAAATGTCCCAAAACAATCTTAATATTGAATAGATATACTTTGCAAGTAGATGCCTTCAGGTTTATTGGTGGTGGTGGTGGTTTGTGAGGAAATTGTTTCTTAGTCATGTTATAACCCTAAGGCTTTGAACAAGTAACTCAAACTGTGCTTCAGTTTTTGATATGTTAAGTGGGAATAAGTTATTCCTAATACATAATGTTGTAAGGATAAAATGAGATAATGATTATAAAATGCTTAGAAACAGACTTGACATAGTTAATGCTTAGTAAGTGCTTTGTTGCTATTGTTGGATATCCTTTAGTCAATTTTAATTCATAGATAACCCATGTGACAACATAATCTGCCTCACAGGATTTTCTTAGCTATGATTTTAAGGACATATATCACCGAGACTTTCTCCCACAGAGTTGCTGTATGGATTTAAACTTTTAGGTTAATAGGTGTGTTGTTAAACATTTTGCCACCTGGATTACACTCAGTAAGTGTTAGTTATCATTAAAAGGAAAGAAAATCTTGGTAACTGTACAGTTGGAAAAAATACAAGTTGTTAGGTGCTTTAGAGTCATTCTGAATCAATGACCCTATGTATAACAAAATTAAAATCTGCTCAGATTTAGTATCATCCTCAAACTAATTGCCATTATTTAGTCTGTTGTTTCTGCCACTAAATCAATTTCATTGTGGGTATTCCTATTTTATGGCTAATACTTTATTTCTGAAAGAAAACGTCCTCCTCCATAGACTGTCTTTATTATTGTTGTGTTATTATGTGCTATCGAGTCATCTGCAATTCATAATGATCCTATGTACCATATCTTTGAACTCAGCTCTATCCTTAGCAAATCTCATTGTCCTGACACACCTATTCTCATTGCCCCAGTTACTGTATCAATTCGTCTTATCAAGGGTGTTCTCCTGCTCTGCCCATCTGTCCTTCCAAGTATAATATCGTTCTCTAAGGACTGGTCTCTCCAACATGCCATAGCATGTGAGACATCTTCAAGTTCCATGCCTCCATGTAGCACCCTGGTTTCACCCTCTCCAGGATAAACCTATTTGTTCTCTTTGCTGTCCCATTAACTAAGTTCCCACTCATAACAACTTGATGATGCTTGGCCCTGTACCATCCTTATAATCTCTGCTATATTCAAGTTCATTGTTGTAGTCATTTTGTGAATACATCTCAATTAATGTCTTCTCATCTTTCTCTGGCCCTCGACTTTTCCAAATAATATGTTCTTTCCAGGGACTAGCTCCTAGTGATAAAATAGCAAAATATGTGAGGCAAAGCCTCATTTCGTTGTCTCTAAGAAACACCCCAGTTGCACTTCATCCAAGATATATTTATTTGATCTTTTATTATTCATGATGTATTCAATACTTTTCACAAACACCAAAATTGTTCGTTGTTGTTGTTATTTTCCATTGAGTCAAATACAACTCACAGAGGACACCTGAGCCCTGTCTTATTCTGTGCCACCCTCATAATCTCTGACATACTTAAGCCCGTTACTGCAGTTAGTATGTCAAACTATCTCATTGAAGTTTTTCTTTTCTTCTATTGATCTTCCACCTTTCCCAGTATAAATTTCCCTTTCCAAAGAATAAGTTCTAGAAACAGTAAAGTATGTGACATTAAGATTCGTCATCCTCGACTCTAAGAACAACTCTGGCTGTACCTTCTCCAAGACATATATGTTGATTTTTTTCGACATTTCATGAGGTATTCAGTACTCTTCTTAAACAATAAAATGCATCAATTTTTATTCTGTC
This sequence comes from Elephantulus edwardii, assembly GCF_000299155.1. Lineage (NCBI taxonomy): Eukaryota > Metazoa > Chordata > Mammalia > Macroscelidea > Macroscelididae > Elephantulus > Elephantulus edwardii. Next base: position 950,508 of record NW_006399783.1, on the reverse strand, counting down.
ATCTTTATTGATTTTCTTACTCTTAGTGCAGAGCAAGTGATAGAAAAGACCATATCCTGAATCAGGCTCTCTTTAGTCTTCAGAAGGACATCACTACTCCTCAGTATTCCTACAGAGATTCCTAACAGCAGACATTCTCACCATGATAAAGCTTTTGATTGTTTGACCACTGGTGACAAGGCTGTTTGTGGCGGATCCAAGTAAGATGAAGTAATTGACAATTTCAATCTTTTTCCCCATCTGTATGATTTTGTTCATTGGCCCCTTCTTTGTATTGAAATATATATTTATATTAAAGGCTATAGTTTTTTATCTTCTGTAACAAGCATTTTTCTTTCATTTTTAGAGAGCAATATCATGCCATCTGCCTAATGTACGATGTTTATCATTCTTCTTTGTATCTTGACGTAATCCTTTTCTTCATAGGGTTGACCTTATCAAATGTTTTGTTTCGTATACTGGTCGAAGGAGTATAGAGAAAGGATCTAGCCCTGATGCACTGCTTTCTTGATTTTCAAACTATGTAGTGTTTCCTCCCTTGCTGTTTGGACAACAGCTTCTTGGTCTAAAATAGGTTTCTCCTTAACACCTTCTGAGATTCTCGTTTTTCTCAGTGTTAGCCATAGTTTGTTATGACCCATGCATTGCATAATCAAGAAACATAAATCATGTATCACACTTAAACCACAAAATCATATCAAAATTGTTGTTGTTATGGGCTATCAAGTTGCTTTGGATCCATAGTAACCCTATGTATAAAAGCCTTAAACCCTGCTCTAACCTATGCCAACTTCATTGTCTCTGACACACCTACTCCCATTATCCCAATCACTGAACTGATCTATTTCATGGAGGGTCTTTCTCTCCTTTCCTGTTCCTCAACCCTCCCAAGCATGATGTCCCTCTCCAAGGACTATTCCCTCCTTGCAACATGTGCAAAGTATGTCAGATGAAGCTTCAGAATCCTTGCCTCCAAGGAGCAGCTCAGTTTCACCTTCTCTAGGATAAACCTCTAGCAGTCCATGGTATATTGAAAATTAGAAGATATCAATCCTTCTTTGAGTTTCTTTATTCATTGCTCAACTTCCACATTCGTGGAGCCTGAAGCTATTATATGTATTAATAATATACCTAAAGTATGTAAGATAAAGTTTCACCATTCTCACTTATCAGTAGCTTTCTGGCAGAAGTTTTCCAAGATATATTTGTTTGTTTACCTGATATTCCATGGTACACATTCGATAGTAAATATTGTTCACTAACATTATAATTAAAGGCATCAATTCCTCAGTTTTCCCTATTTTGTTTCACATATCTAAGAGATATTATAAAATATTACTTGGGTCAGGTGCATCTTATTTCTCAAAGCAACATTTTAGCCTTTTAAAACTTTAAGGGAATATTTCCATGAGTTATGATATAAAATTTTATTTTTTTTTAAAAATAAAGTTTGTCTTGAGAATGAAAGCACTTGCAAGTGTGAGACTCAAGAATAATTATGTGATAGGTGAAAGTAAGGGTAGTGATGGTTAAATTGAAACAAGCGTTTTTGGCAGTCATAAGTCATATTTTGCCCTTACCATAAAAGCTTTAAAGAAACAAAGTCATAATATCTGTCTTTTAATTTTATTAAGATAAAAATGAAATATTCACATTTTATTATCTCTATGTTCACTATAAGCTAAATTTTTAAATAAAAAAAGTATTTTCACATTACAGATTTTATTTTTTATGTATATCTCAATAAAATATTTTAATTCTATTATGATAATTTAAATTTAAGCAGTTTAACTATTGTAAAGACTTTTCTGGTCATTTTCTACACATGAATAGCAAAATTATTTTCTACCAATATATAGACGTACATGTCTAGTCTGCCACAATAAATTCTGTGTTCAGATAGATGCAGCCACAGACTTATGAATAAAAATAATCTATATAAAATTCAGGTAATATTACCAATATTTCTAAAATATGTATTCACAAAACCTAGAATTTATAGTAAAACTAGAGAATCAGCCAATTGGTTAAATATTTCAGCTGAGAAGTTATAAATATAATCCAATATAAATATTTGTATTTAATTGCAGTCATGCCAGCATTTGATTATTTAGAATTTCTCACTTATTCCATAACTGTATGTAGCAACATGTTCAATTCAAATAAAAGATTATAAATTCACAGATGATTATGCTATGCAGAAAGAACTTTAGTGGTGCAGTGGATTAAGCAGTGGAATACTAAGCTAAAAGTCACTTGTTTGAACTTACCAATGTCTCCTGGGGAGATATATGGCGGCAGTCTGCTTCTGTACAGATTTGTCATATTCTCATTGATTGGAGTTGGAACCGATCCATAGCTAATCCTTCAACAAGTTCTCAGGAGGTAATAAATGTCAGAGGCTGATCTTTCTGCTGCAGATTAAGTGGTGTATTTGAACTGCCAGAGAGGTTCCACCACTGGATTAGCAGAGCACCTCCCTACTGACCACTTTACCAGAACAGTCTCCTATAAAGATTATAGCCTTAGACCTCCTGAGATTGTTGTTGTTGTCATTGAATAAAGTAAAACTCAACACCTTCATGAACAACAGATATAACTTTGTGCTATTCTGCACCATACTCATCTTTGACACGCTAGAGCCTATTCACTTGAGCTCATTGCTTTGAAAATTGTGCCATTCTATTTGACTGAAGGTCTTCCTCTCTTTGCTTGACCTTCTGACTTTCCACATATGATGTCCCTCTTCAGATAACCTCTCCGAACAACATGACCAACATATGTAAGATGAAGGTTTATGATCTTTGCTTCCAAAGAGCATTCTGACTGTACCTTCTCCAAGACATAATTGTTTGATCTTTGGGCAGTCTATAGGATATTCAACTCTTTTCTAAAATACTAGAGCCCGAAGGCATCAATTCTTTTGCCATCCTTACTCATTGTCGAGCTTTCAGATGCATAGCAAATGATTGAAAAGACCATGATGTGGCTTGAATCATGCACACCTTAGTCTTCAAACTTACATCCTCAGTAATTTGGAGAGATCTATTACAGAGAACTTGTCCAATGCAATGCATCTTTTGATCTTCTAACTCCTAAATAGGAATGTGTGCTATTCTTTCATATTTGTTCATTATTTTCTGGAATAGACTCAATGGGAATGAGTTACTCCTATATAAAACTGAGACTAAATTTATCTTGAGGCATGAAAAATGAACACATTTTCAAGAAAGTAAAATTAAATAACTAAGTTAACTTTTTAGAAGGAATTTATAGTAATAAGCTTGGTGGTCATCTTCTAGTGGAACCAATTTCTCCAAGAAAAGGGAATAAATTGCTTAAGATCTAAGCTCTTTATCCAAGCCATTTTCTTCTTTTAGAAAAGTCATTGAATCTCATATGTCTGAAATCCAGTGTTCTAACTAAATACATATTTATTGAATACTCAACAGCTGTAATATAACACCTTAATGAAGAGCTAGAATAGCCCTTCCATAAACTAGAGAACAATTTATATCGATTTAAAGTAAAAACTCCAATTTATCCTGAATTTGTGTGGACAATTGACTAAAAATGTAAGCTTTTTTTCAAGTACTAATTTATTTACAAAATTTGAATATATTGTGTGCCAGAGAAGATTCTTCCAACTTCCCTCAACCGCCACTCATCAAATTGTAAAACTCCATGATTAATCCCCTCATCCCTCTGCTTCCATCCTCCTTGCCTC
>NW_006399783.1:932750-941462 GCF_000299155.1 Elephantulus edwardii | reverse complement strand
ACTCTATTCATTGAAAAATGTTTTGATACACACAAAAACTTGATTTTTTAAAAAATCCTATTAGTCTATTTTGTCCTGTTCTCATTGTACATTTCTGGTTATAGCTGCAAACCTATTTATGCCATAGGTGAAAACTTCTGAGTATAGTTATATTTTTTGTCTTATAATTTTTATGGTTTTTTGTTTTACTTATAGTCTTCTAACTTAGGGTTGATTTTTGCATATGGTGTGATATGTGTATCTTATTTCATTTTTCTGCAAGTAGATGTCAAATTTTGCCACACCATTTGCTGAAGAAGTTGTTTCCTCATTTGATAGCTTTGTTTCCTTGTCAAATACCAACTGATTAAAGGTAGATGCATTTATTTCTGCGCTCTTAATTCTATTCCATCTATGTATCTGCCATCGTACCAATACCAGGATGTTTTGGTTACTACTGCTGTGTAGTATATTTTGAGATCAGGGAGTGCTGAGTGCTAATATGTTTACTTCATTTTTATTTTTCAGAAGAGCTAAACACAATGTAAATGAAAGATTATAAGAAGGACAACTTTGCTTTGCTAGAAGACACCAAGGCCTGTGTGGCATGGCTAATCCAGGACTGTCTTCCAGCCACCACTTCCTCAGCGTCTGATAAAGGCTACAGGCAAACCCAGGCTCACTCATACCCTGCCCAGTGGCAAAACCACTGTCTTTCAGGTTGCGATCCTGTAATTTTAGGCCACAATTCCACCGAGAGCATTAGACCACTGCCCCAACTGCTTGGGGACACCACTGTTCTGACACCTGGGGACCACCTGGGTGCTGTATCCACTGTCCAACACTGGGAACACTAGTGTCACAGGTATTTGGTTGAAACATAGTCTAGCTACATCATGTGAGATTTCTTAAGCTCAAGCAGAAGAGGTTGGGTAAAGACGTGGTTTCAGGAGGCCAACAGTCATCCCACTGCTGGTTGACTGTTCTTCTCAAGACAAGAGCACCAATATATAGGTCCTTCACAAAAAATTACCATTCCTTGAGTCATTATGTAGTCACAACAGCCTAGTATCAACTATGAAAAGACTCACATAATGTCAAGAAAACAGCAGTTTGCCTCAGTCATCATGAAAAAACAAAATAAAACTTTTCCTAAAAAAGGTAGACCCAATGAATATTGCTGATAGAAACAGCAGAAATATGTTGATGTGGAGTCATTTGAACAGATGCAGAAGAAGATACAAATGATGGCAAAAACAATGGAAGTCATTGAGAAAGCAAATACCCTGGAGACAGAAATGGTGGTGGTGGTGTTGGGGGGAGGGAGAGGGCACTTATTAATGAGGAGCAACTTAAACAGATATGGAAGAAAATGCAATAAAATTGAATGAAGAATTAATTTTATAGATAAAGAGTTTCAAGAACTTAAAAAAATCATGACAGGACAGAAGGGGTAAGCAAACACATGACAGAAAATAACAGAAAAGCATGAAAATGCAATCCAGACTATTAAAACAGAAATGGTGGGACACTGGTGGGACTACAAAGGAGAACTGAAGAGATAAAACAGAGAGTCATTGAGCTGAAAGACAAGAGCCTCACTAGAAATATAATAGAAAAAAATCAGAGATAAAATGTAAATAAAATGAAGAAAGCATTAGAACTATGTGGGATGACATCAAAAGGAAGAGCACGCATATGACTGGAATTTTATAACATAGGAGCAAAAGAAAAGTCACAGAGAAAATTATGGAAGAAGGACTAGAAGAATATTTCAAGAAGCACAGCGAACACCAGATAGACTATTGTTGTTGTTGTTATGTGCCGTTGAGTTGCTTGTAACTCATAACAACGCTGTATACAACAGCCCTTTCCTGTGCCAATCTTATCGTCTCCGACACTCCCATCCAGATTATCCCAGTCACTGAATCAATCCACCTCATAGAGGGCCTTCCCCTCCTGCGCTGTCCCTCCACCCTCCCAAGCATGATGTCCCTCTCCAAGGACAGGTCCCTCCTTGCAACATGTCCAAAGTATGTCAGATAAAGCCTCAGAATCCTTGCCTCCAAGGAGCAGCCTGGTTTAACCCTCTCCAGGATGAATCTGTTTGTTTTCCTAGCAGCCCATGATACTCTCAATACTCTTTTCTAGCACCATGGTTAAAAGGCATCAATTCTTCTTCTATCCTCCTTGGTCATTGTCCAACTCTCTGATGCATAGCAAGTGATTGCAAAGGCCATAGCCTGTATCACACACACCTTAGTCTATAGACTTTATCCCCCCCCCAAAAAATCAAGCTATATCATAGTCAAATTATAAATTCTCCAAACTTGAAGATAAGTATAGAATTCTAAAAGCAGCGTGAGAAAAACAAAAAATCACCTACAAAGGGGAAACAATTAGATTAAGTTCTGATTTCTCAACAGAAACCATGTGGATTAGAAGACAATGATAGGATATATACAGAAAGTTGCAATAAAATACTTGCCAGCCAAGGATCCTATAACATGCAAAGTTCTCCAAAAATAAAGGAGACATTAAATCCTTTGCAGAAAAGAAGGAACTTAAGACATTTTTCAAAATAAGACTGAAACTACAAGAAATTTTAAGTGAAGTCTTTACAGGGAGTCATCAAAGGAAATTGCATGGACCATAGTAACCAGGAACAATAGAAAAAAAAAATCAAACACAGCAAAAGTAAAATTGGCCTGACAATCAAAAATCACACTTAATGTGAATGGACTAAATGCACCAATCAAGAGAAAAAGAGTAGAAATATGGATTAAAAAAAAAAAAAACCCAAAGCCCATCAATATGTTGCCTACAAGAGATATATCTAAATGGAAAGTATGACAAACTCAACATCAAACTATGGAAAAAAATATATACTGAGCAAATGCAACCTCTAAAATGTAGGAGTGGCAATACTAACCTCTGATAAAATAGAGTTCAGAATTAAAACCACCATAAAATATAAGAAGGGCATTGCATACTGATTAAAGGTGCAATAGAGGAAAAAGACATACCTTGGTCAACATTTACACATTAAATGAATGACCTGCAAAGTACATGAAACAATAGTTAACAGAATTGAAGAAAGAAACAGACAGCACCGCAATAGTCTTAGGAGTTGTCAACATGCCACTATCAGCAAAGGATTGGTCAACCTCAAAGAAACTTAACAAAAATGCAGAAAAGATAAGCTATACAACCCACCAACTTGACTATGTGGATATATTCAGGGTGCTCACCAAGTTGTGCCAAGAAATCTGGAGAGCAACCACTTGGCCACTGACTGGAAGAGATCTATATTTGTTCCCATTGCAAAGAAGGGTGACCCAACAGAGTGTGGAAACTATAGAACAATATCATTGATTTCACATGCAAGCAAGATTCTACTGAAGATTATCCAAAAATCACTGGAACAGCACATCAGCAGAAAACTGCCAGAAGTCCAGGCTGAGTTTAGAAGGGGTCGTGGTACTAGGCATATTGTAGCTGATTTTAGATGGATCTTAGCTGAAAGCAGGGAATACCAGAAGAATGTCTATCTGTGTTTCATTGATTATGCAAAGGCGTTTGACTGTGTGGATCATAACAAACTGTGGCTGACTCTGAGAAGAATGGGAATCCCAGAACACTTGATTGTGCTAATGAAAAACCTATACTTGGACCAAGACAGTCATCAGAACAGAGCAAGGAAACACTTCACGGTTCAAAATTGGGAAAGGTGTATGCCAGGGATGTGTCCTATCTACATACCTTTTCAACCTGTATGCAGAACAGATTATCTGAGAGGCTGGGCTCTTTGAGAAGTGTGGCATCAGGATTGGTTGAAGATCTTTTAACAATCTGCGTTATGCAGATGATACAACCCAGCTTGTTGAAACTGAGGAGGACCTGAAATGTTTGCTGCACAGGGTCAAGGACTGCAGTCTTCAGTATGGATTGAGGCTCAATGTCAAGAAAACAAAGATTCTCACCACTGGACCAACTGGCAGGATGACAATCGCTCAGGATGGATGGTGAAGAGATTGAGATTGTTAACAACTTTAGTCTGCTTGGCTCCATGGTCAACATTCTTAGCACCAGTGGCCAGAAAATAAAAAAAATCATATTACAATGGGAAAATCTGCCGTCAGGGACCTCTCCAGGGTACTTAAGAGCAATGGTGCCACTCTGGAAGCTAAGGTGAGTGACACAGGCTATGTTCTTTGAAATCACTTGTTATGCACCAGAGAGTTGGACAATGACTAGGGAGGATAGGAGAATTGATGTCTTTGAGCTATGGTGTTGGAGAAGAGTATTGAATGTACCATGGACTGCCAAGAAAACAAACAGATTCGTCCTGGAGAGGGTTAAACCAGGATGCTCCTTGGAGGCAAGGATTCTGGGCTTTCATCTGATATACTTTGGACATGTTGTAAGGAGGGACAGATCATTGGAGAGGGACAACATGCTTGGGAGGGTGGAGGGACGACGCAAGAAGGGAAGACCCTCTGTGAGGTGGATTGATTTAGTGATTAGGTAATCAGTATGGGGGTCAGAGGCAGTGCGATTGGCACAGGATAGAGCAGAGTTTAGGGCTGTTGTACATATGGTCGCTAAGTACAACATGAGTCGCAAGAGACTTGACAGCACATAACAACAACAACTGCACTCAACTAAAAGTCAATTCACATTCTTCTCGAGGGGACATGTTATATTCTCCAGAATCGATCATATCTTAAGTCACAAAGCATACTTCAACGAATTAAAAATATTGAAATTATGCAAAGCATCTTCTCTCATCCCAATGCCATTAAAAAAATAACCACAGGAGGGTAAAGTTTGACAAAATCACTGATGTGGAAACTGAATAACTGTCTAAATGATTGCTATTGTTGTTATGTGCCTTTGCGTCACCTGCAACTCATAGTGACCATAGGGACCATACAGCAGCCCTAAACTTGACCCTATGTTATGCCAATATCACCATCTCTGACACACCTACCTCCATTACCCCAGTCACTGAATCAATCCATCTTACTGAGGGTTTTCCTCTCCTGCGCTGTCACTCCATCATCCCAAGAATGACGTCTCTCTCCAAGATGTGGTCCCTCCTTGCAACATGTCCAAAGTATGTCAGATAAAGCCTCAGAAGCCTTGCCTCCAAGGAGAAGCCTGGTTTCACACTCTCTAGGACAAACCTGTTTGTTTTTCTAACAGTCCATGGTATATTCAATACACTTCTCCAGCACCACAGCTCAAAGGCATCAATTCTCCTTCAATCCTTCCTCGCTATTGTCCAGCTTTCCGATGCATAGCAAGTAATTGCAAAGACCATGGCATGTATCAGGTGCATCTTAGTCTCCAAACTGATAGATTTGCACCTTAGCACTTTAGAGAGGTGTCTAAACACAGACTTGTCCATCGCAGTACATCTTCTAATTTCCTAGCTGGGTTCCAAGATTGTTATCTGTGGACCCAAGAAACCAAAACTGAACAATCTCAATCTCTTCACCATATATTATGAAGCTGCCAATCGACCAAGTGGTGAGGATCTTTGTTTTCTTGATATTGAGTCTCAATCCATACTGAAGACTGAAGAATACAGTCCCTGACCTTCCACAGTAAGTGCTTCAGGTCCTCCTGAGTTTCAGCAAGCAAGGTTGTGTCACCTGTATAACACAGATTGTTGATGATTCTTCCTCCAGTCCTGATGCTACATTTCTCCTCATAGAGTCCAGCCTCCTGGATAACCTGTTCTGCATAAAGATTGAAAAGGTATGGAGACAGGATACAGCCCTGGCATATATTATACCAAAATGAATTGGCAGACACAGAAGAATTTAATAAAACAATGTATGAGCAAGAGCCTATGGTGATGAGGGAAGAAGTTCAGACTGCTTTGGAAGAATTGGCTAAGAATAAGGCCCCAGGAATCAATGGTATACTAATTGACATATTTCAACTAAAAGATGCTTTCCTAAATGTGCTCACCAAATTGTGCCAAGAAATCTGGAGAATAACCACTTGGCCAACTGACTGGAAGAGATCTGTATTTGTTCCCATTCCAAAGAAAGGTGATCCCACAGCGTGTGGAAATTATTAAACAATATCATTAATATCACATGCAAGTAAGATTTTGCTGATGATTATCCAAAAATTACTGGAACAGCACATCAAAAGAGAACTACCAGAAGTGCAGGCTGGGTTTAGATGCGGCTGTGGTCCTAGGGATATTGTAGTTAATCTTGGCTGAAAGCAAGGAGTACCAGAAGAATGTCTATCTTTGTTTCATTGATTATGCAAAGGCATTTGACTCTGTTGATCATAACAAACTGTGGCTAACTCTGAGAATAGTGGGACTCCCAGAACACTTGATAGGGCTAATGCAAAACCTATACTTGGACCAGGAGGCAGTCGTCAGAACAGAGCAAGGAAACACCCTACATGATTAGGTTATTAAAAAAAATGTTTACAGAATCCTTCAGGGCCTCCACAAGAAAAAGACTGTTAACCCAATTACAAAATGTGAAAAATACAGAGAAAGGCTTTTCAGGGAGGAAGATATTTGGATGGCAAACAGACATGTAAAGAAATGCTCAAAATCACTGGCAGTAAGAGAGATGCAAATCAAAACCACAATGAGATACCAACTCATTCCAATAGCAGCAGCAAAGTTTAACAGGACAACAAGCAATAAATGTTGAAGAGGATATGGTAAGATAGGAACATTTAAACACTTTTGGGGAGATTGTAAAATGGTACAATAACTTTGGATGGCTGTTTGGCCTTTTTTCACAGCCGAACAGAGAAATTATCTATGCCCCAGCTATTCTACTTCTTGGAATATACCCTAAGAAAATCTGTACTGAGGCACAAACAGAGATTTGTACACCAATGTTTATAACAGTATTACACACCTTTGTAAGAACATGGAAACAGCCCAAATGTCCCAACACAATCAAATGGATTTAGAAATTATGGTTAATTCCAAGATGGACAACTACATAGCATGCAGGAGCAAGGATTTTGTAAATCACTACCCATCTTGGGCGACTTAGATAGCATTATTCAAAGTGAACTAACAGTCCCATAAGGACAAATGCTGTATAAGGATATTATTTTAGAATGAGCATGAGGATCAAAGCGGAAGGCAGTTGGAGCAGAGGGCTGAGGGTGAGCGAGGAATGGGTTGGGATGGGGCGGTTTATTAATCATTGGAGCATACAATGCGATGGGTGGAGGGAGGGGGGAGTAAAGGAAATGGGAAAGATCTGGTGTGAAAAACAGTGTATATGAACTTTAAAAGTAAACTATTACAAAATAAAAATTTTATTGAACAAAAAGATTGTATAAAACAATTATGTAAAAAAACCCCTTTTCTGGAAAAAAAGAAATAAAAATTACGTAAAACACAGTACGTTAAGGATGAAGCATAATGTAGATGAATGAGTATGCAAATCAATAAAAATAAACTTTAAAAGTACCTTTTAAAGGATGGGGCAATGGTGGTTTAACTATATTTGGAAACAATTTTTATTTGTGTTTTATTTGTGAATGCCTTGATTGAAAAAGTACCAAGTTCTTCTACTGTAGAAAGGAATAGGCTGCTTTTGCAACAGTAGCAAAGAGGTCACTGGAAATGTCCCCTGACCCTAAAAGAGCTTTCATAACAGCTGGAAGAAAAAGAAAACATCAAGCAATAAGTCACTATTAGGTTTTCAAGTGTTTGCTTTAGTTTTGTTTTCTGAGAAAGCAGTAGATTTTTAAAAAAATCTTATTATGTCTTTTATTGTAATCATTTTTAATAGAATTTAAGTTACTAACTCAAGCTTGATTAACACACACAAACTCCTTTTTAAAGAAAATGCATCTAAAATTCTGAACAAAGCTCTAAAGACCATATTATAAAAATATGAGCTGCACTTAATTTTTACCATAGTATATAGGTCTTATTCATAAACACTCTTGGAAAGAAGTTAAAAGAAAAGATATTATGTTGCTCTTTCCAGGTAATATTCAAAATATCCCCTATCAGGGAATAAAGCACACTTAAAATTTTAACTTTTTATTTTCTTTTCAAATGTTTTAAAAATTATACTAGTTTATTTAAAAAATTAAAATGCATTGCTTTCTAGAACAGATTCTTCCAATTTCCCTCACCCCCTCTAACTTTCACTTCCTTTTTATGCATGTTGTTGTTAAGTGCCATAAAGTCACAAATGACCCACAGCCATCCTATGACCAAAGTCTTGAACACAAAACTTTCATCTTTTCTCCAAGTTCATAGAGTTTCCAGAGGCAAGCTTTTATTGTAAGTGGATGTCATCTCTGCTTTCAAGCCTGTTTTATTTGGTACATTCACACAAACCATACTGGTAGCCAAACGCCTTTTTAAATATGAGGCCAAATCCAATCAACTTACACCCTATTGTGAGTAAGGCACACCTCAGTCTCAACCCCAAACCATTCAAAGTATTCTAAAAACGTGTCTAAGTGAACATTTTGCCGCATATCTGATATATTCTCTTAACAATAAAATAAAACTCTGTTTGTGTCCATGTATATGTGACTGTACCTCACTCCATACACAAAAAACAACTCAAGGTGGATCATGGACCTAGGACTAAAACCAAGGACTATAAACTTCATTACAGAAAAGCTAGGGACAACACTAGAAGTCCTAATCCACAACATAAACAGTCTTCCCGGTATCCTGGAAAACCTACAACCAGGAGAAGATAA
>NW_006399783.1:930320-931375 GCF_000299155.1 Elephantulus edwardii | reverse complement strand
GACAAAGGAGATTAATCAGAACTGGCTTTGACAAGTACTGTGGCAATTGGACAATTAAAACAGACATGGGGGGGGGAAGAAGAACGAACTGGGGAGGAGGGTCGAGAAAATGGTGCAGCAATGAAGGAATGAAAACCCCAAATCCCTGTAAATGTTCACTAAAACTAATAAAATTTAATAATAATAAATAAAAAAAGATGATAGAAGAAGAAAAAAAAAAGAATAGAGACTTTGAAATCAGCACTCTCTGTATTTCAATCTCAATTCAATAACATATGAGCTGAACAGATTTGGGAAAGTTTCTTCTTATATTTAACATGTTTTTATTTAATTTTAAAATGAGGTTAATAATACCTATTTACGGGGTGCTGGTGGTCTAGTGGGTAAGGAGTGGTGCTGGTAAATGAATGTTAGATGACTCAACCCACCAGCTGCGCCACAGGAGAAAGATGGTGCATTTTCTCCAGTATGAAAATCTGCTGAAGTGCCAGCTATGAGTCAGTTCCTACTCAACAATAATGAGTTTGAATTGGTTGCTTCATTTTGTTTTTAATACCTATTTGTTAAAATAACCTTTTATAAAAGCAAGTTTTAGGACTGTACTATTTTCATTTTGAATATAGCATTAACTGTCAAAACAACAAACAAACCTGTCATGTATGAAGGTTTGTCAGAGTATCCCTTAGAAGCAAAGATTGTGATATTTATATAACATACTTCGGGTATGTTGTAAGGAGGTGACAGTTGCTGGAGGAAGACAGCATTCTTAGAAAAGTTGATTGTCATCATAACACACTAAGAACTTCAATAATAAGAATGGACACAGTGACGGCAGCAATTAACATGAACAGTGAAGATTGTAAGGATGCTAAAGTGTTAAGTAGGTTTCAATCCGTTGTGCATAGAGTTACAGTAAGTTGTGGGTCACACGGTTGTTGCTGTTGTTGCTATGTGCTGTCGAGTTGCTTGTGACTCATAGCGACCCTATGTACAACAGCCCTAAACTCTGCTCTGTCCTGTGCCAATCACACTGTCTCTGACACTCCCATCCTGAT
>NW_006399783.1:929276-930160 GCF_000299155.1 Elephantulus edwardii | reverse complement strand
TTTGACATTTGTATTTGAATATATGTGCTGAATGTCTTGGAAGTTATATGTTTTTACTGATTTTCTTTATTATTAGTCTAATGTTGTAGGATGTGTGTGTGTGTGTGTGTGTGTGTGTGTGTGTGTGTGTGTGAATTTTTTGCTGTTTTCTTTAATTTCAACAGAGAACTGCCAGAAGATCAGGCTGGGTTTAGAAGAGGCCACAGTACTTGGGATATAATATCTAATGTTAGATGGATCTTGGCTGATTTCCTGATTGCTCGCACCAAGTGTATTGATTGTGGATCAAAGAAAGATGAAACCATTGGCAATCTCAATACTTTCTTCATCCATCATTGTATTCCCCATCAGTTGAGTGGTGAGGATATTTGTTTTCTTGACATTGAGATACAATTCATATTGAAGGCAAGTGTTTCTCCAGCAAATATCAGAGGAATGTCTACCTGTGTTTCATTAACTAAGCAAAGACACTTGACTGCGTGGATCACAACAAGCCGTTGCTAACTGCAAGAAGAATGGGAATCCCAGAACACTTTACTGTGCTTATGAAACCTTTATTTGGACCAGGAATGAGGTGTCAGAACAGAACAAAGAAACGGTGCATGGTTCAAAATTGGTAAAGGTATACACCAAGGATGTGTCCTAACTCCATACCATTTCAATCTATATGCAGAACAGGTCATCTGAGAGGCTGAGCTCTATGAGAAGGAATGCAGCATCAGGACTGAAGGAAGATTTATTGACAATCTGCATTCTGCAGATAACACAAACCTGACTGCTGTTGAGTCAAGGATGACTCATAGCGACCCTATCACCAAAAGACCTGAAGCCTTTCTAGACAATCATTTCTCAAACTTCTTAGAATTTCCAGAGGCATATTGCAT
>NW_006399783.1:919987-928386 GCF_000299155.1 Elephantulus edwardii | reverse complement strand
TGAAGCAGATTTTCCCAGTGTGTGTGATATGGATTCATCTTTATATACAATGTTATGAATTATAGATGATATCCATATACATAGAAGGAATAATTGTTAATACCACTGTCATTCAAATTTATGCATGAACAACCAGAACCAAAGAGGATGAAATAGATAATTTATACCATTTTTTGCATCCAGAAATTGTTCAACCATGTAACCAAGATGCATTAATAATAATACTAATGGGTGACTTGAACGCAAAAGTTGGGAATAGGGAAGAAGGATCAGTAATCAGAAAACATAGATTTGGTGACAGAAATGAGTCTGGGAACAAAATGATAGAATACTATACAATCAATGTTTTATAAACTGAAATGCCTTTAATAAGAAACATAAACAAAGGCTATACACATGGATTTCACCTGACGGTATTCACAAGAATCAGACTGATTACATCTGTAGAAGGAATTGTTGGAGAAGTTCAATATCAGCTGTGAAAGCTAGGCCAGGTGCTGATTGTGGAACAGACCATCACTTAGTCATATGCAGGCTCAAATGAAAGCTAAAGAAGGTCAAATCAAATCCCCAGGAATCAAAATTTCCTCTTGAGTCTATCACACTTTAATTTAAAAGCCAACACAGGAACAGATTTCAGGCATTGAAAACTAATGAACAAAGACCAGATGAGCTATGGGAAGATTTCAAGAATATGATCCACAAAGAACGCAAAAGATGATCACAAAGACAAAGGAATGAGAAAAGGTCAAAACGACTTTTAGAAGAAATTTTGAGTATTGCATGTGAAAGTCAAGAAGCCAAATCAGAGGGAAGAAATCAAGAAGTTAAGGTGCTAAACTGCACAGCACAGTAATAAAAGCAAATTATGTAGTGAAATAAGCAAAGAGCTGGAGTTGGAAAATCAAAAGGGCTGAACTCCATCGTCATTTCTTATACTAAAGCGTGAACTCAAGCCAAGAGGTCCAATATTTAAGGATGTTATGGGCAGACTATTGAATGATCCAGGAAGCATTAGAAAAAGAAGGAAGGAATATTCAGAGTCACTGTACCAAAATTAATTGGCAGACACAGAAGAATTTCATAAAACAACATATGATCAAGAGACAATGGTGATGAAAGAGGAAGTACAGGACCTATCTCACCTGGCCATGTTCCCAAAGTGAAGCTTAACTTCAAAATCCTAGCTTCCAAGGAATGATTTGGTTTCACTCTCTTCAACACAGACCAATTTGTTTTCATGGCAGTCCATGGTATGTTCAAGACTCTTCTCCAGCACCACAACTTGGAGGCATCTATTCTTCTTCTGTCATCCTTAGTCATTGTCCAGCTCTCTGAAACATAACAAGTAATTGAGAAAACCATGGTGTGGATTCGGCACACCTCTGTTTTTAAACTAACATTGTTGTTCTTCAGCACTCTAGAGAGATCCTTGACAGCAGATTTTTCCCAATGCAATCATCTTTTGATTTCCTGACTGCTGGTGTTAAGAGTGTTGATTGTGGATCTAAGCAAGCTGTAATTGTTAACAACCTCAATCTCTTCTACATTTAATATGGTGCTGCCAATTGGCCCGGTGGTGAGAATCTTTGTCTTCGTGATGTTGAGCTTCAATCCATATTGAAGACTATAGTCCTTGACCTTTTGCAGCAAATGCTTCAGGTTCTCCTCAGTTTCAGCAAGCAAGGTTGTATCATTTGCATATCATAGGTTGTTAATGAGTCTTCCTCTAATTCTAATGCCACACTCTTCCTCATAAAGCCCTGTTTCCCAAGTGATCTGTTCTGCATACAGATTGGACAGGATGCATCCCTGACATACTGCTTTCTTGATTTTTAACCATGCAGTGTTTCCTTCCTCTGTTCTGATGACTGCTACTTCGTCCAAGTATAGGTTTCATATAAGCAACACACACACACACACACACACACACACACATTCATTTTTATGGCTTACAAGTTATAAAATAAAAATTACTACAATCCTTACCATTAATAAAAATTTGCACTTGATTTGTACTTTTAGAGACACACTGTATAACAGTTCGTTTTGTTTAGGAAAAGTTAAAATGGGATTTAGAAGAGGCCGTGGAACCAGGGATATCATTGCTGATATCAGATAGATCCTGGCAGAAACTAAGGAATACCAGAAGAATGTCTTCTTGTGCTTTATTGACTATGCAAAGGCATTTGACTGTGGATCATGACATGTTGTGGCTGACATTGAGAATAATGGGAATCCCAGAGCACTCGTTGTGCTCCTGAGGAAACTATACCTGGAGCTAGAGGCTGTTGTGTGAATGGAGCAGGGGAATACTGTATGGTTTGGAATTGAGAAGGGAGTGCATCAGGGATACATCCTATCTCCATACCTTTTCAATCTATGCGCAGAACAGATTATCAGAAATACTGGGCTCTAAGAGAAAAAATGTGGCATCAGGATTTGAGGAAGACTCATCAACAATCTGTGTTATGCAGATGGCACAACCCTGCTTGCTGAAACTAAGGAGGACCTGAATCACTTGCTGTAGAAAGTCAAGGACTGTAGCCTTCAATATGTATTGAATCTCAACATCAAAAAAACAAGACTCTCACCACTGGGCCTATTGGCAGCATCATGATAGATGGTGAAGAGAGTGAAATTGTTAACAGGTTTAGTTTTCTTGGCTCCTCAATCAACATTCTTGGTACTAGCAGCCAAGAAATGAAAAGATGTATTACATTGGGAAAGTCTACTGTCAGAGAGCTTTCCAGAGTACTGAAAAACAATTATATCAGTCTGGAGATTAGGTTGTGCCTGATCCAATCCGTAGTCTTTGCAATTACTTGCTATGCATCAGAAAGCTGAACAATTACTAGGGGTGATAGAAGGAGAATTGATGTTTTTGAGCTGTGGTGCTGGAGAAGAGTGTTGAATATACTATGAACTGTTAAGAAAATGAACTGGTTCATCCTGGAGAGGGTGAGGCCAGGCTCCTTCTTGGAAATAAGGATTCTGAAGCTTCGTCTGATATACTTTGGACATGTTGTGAGGAGGGACCAGTCCGTGAAAGGCAACATCATACTTGGCAAGACTGAGAGACAGCACAAGAGAGGAAGACACTCGATTAGATAGATTGATTCAGTGACTGGGGTAATGAATGTAGGTGTGTCAGAGCAGTTTAGACCTGTTGTATATAGGATCACTATGGGTGTCAGGTGACTTGATGGCACATAACAACAGCAACATTGTCCACTTGGATCAACAACCAAAATCTTTATACTTGTAGTCAGGAAATCAAAAGACATGTTGCATTGGGACAGTCTGCATAGACTTCTCCAAAGTGCTGAAGAGCAAGGTGTCAATCTAAAGAATAAGGTGTGCCCGGTCCACACCACGGTGTTGTCAGTTATTGGCGATGTATCTGAGAGTTGAACTGTGACTAAAGATATCTGAAGAATAAATAATATCTCTTAGTCTGCCAAGAAAACACAAATATCTCAGAAAGGGTGAAGCCAGAGTGATGTTGCTTAGGAAGAAGTTTTGTAAAACTTTGCCTCATATACATTGGGCATTTTTTTAGGAAAGGTCAGACTTTGGACATCATGCTTAGGAAAGTGGTGGTTCACTGAAGAAGGGGAAGATCCTCAATGAAATGGGCTTATGCAGTAATTATAACAATAGGCTCTAGAGTAGTAGAGATGATGAGGATAGAGCAGGGTTTAGATCTGTGCTTCATAGGGTTATTACGACTTGTAGTTGATTCAGTGGCATCTAAGTACAACAACAAGATGTATTACAAGATAATAACATAGAGAATATATAGCTAACATTTGGACCACTGATTACACATATATTAAAAGCAAAAAATTTCCACTTTTATAAAAACATTTTTCATGCATACTATTTTTTTAAGCACTGAGTTAAATTTGAATGTGTACATTGTTCTTTTTTATAATTTCTAATCATTGCAGAGTTGCTTTAATCTGTAAGTAACTTGTCATGCCTAGATGTGCAGACACATACCGCGAGCTCATTAAGATAATAATAATTCCATGATGCTTTTTCATGTTCACTTGAGAGCTTGTCACATTTCCATCACTAACCACTTCGGCTGAGTAAGATTTAATTCCCAGTATTTTTTTCCCCTCCTCATTTTCTAAGCAAATTTAAGATTCTGTTTACTTATGTGTGTTCACTGGAGGTCATGCTGAAAAATGAGTCTCAGAGTATGCTGGGGAGACCATAAAATATGAAATGGTAATACTTAAGCTTATAATCTATTATTCTCTTTACATGAAATAGTGCAACCCAGCATGTTCATTGAATTGAAGATTATAAACAACTTGCATAATGCCAGAAGAATGCTCTTTGAACTAAAAATTTATCACCAGAATGGTTGTTATATGTAGTGTTTGCTTTGAAATTAGACATATGAATAAACACAATATTATATTTAACTGATTCTTCATCTCAAACGACATTTAAGATAATAGATGACTCATAAGAAGAGGAAAAATACAACTTTTTTTTGTGGTTTTGTAAGCCCTTTTCTTGAATGTTAATATATTTATGAACGTCTGAAAACAACCAGATACTACACACTCTTTATATTATGTGAAAATTTTACTAAGGAAATGATATTATATTGCTGTAAAGCATGTAGTTTGATTATATGTTTCGTATATTACTCTCTTTTTTTAATCTTAGCACACAGTCACTTACAGACTTAGAGCTTCTTAGTCCTCATAGATTTCTGAACTGGTGCTCAAATTTGAACATTTCTCTCTTTCAATACTTTTATTTAAGCACAGCTCTATTTAGGTTGCTCAAAGTCAGAAGAAATCCCAAGATAATAATTTATGAGAAGAACAAAAAAATAGGTGCATGAATATAGTTTTGATTAGTCATAGAGATATACATTCTGGGACAGGAAGATAGGGCAAAGTCAGAGATAAAATAACTTTCAGAGATATGGGCATGATAATAGTGTTAAAAGCACATGTTTGATCCTATACAGATTTGAATATAGCTACAGTATTTGCAATGTGTGTGACCTTGTGGGAATTTTTTAATTAATCTGAGCCTCAGTTCCCCCTGAGAGGTAAATTCTATTAGGACAAATGTTGATTTATCTTTTTCTTTTATATATGTCTACATGTGTTCCTGGTGCATAATTTTTGCTCATTTTAGAATATGTTGGATAAATAATTATCAATAAAAAAAGAGGGAGGAATCCTAACTTATGAGATGTTGATAAAATTAGAAATGGTAATTAAATATACTTATTTTTGTGTGAAAAACTCATCATTGAGTGAGCATTCAAAAAAATGCCAATGAATCTATTAATAGTGTGATTCTTTGTCTAAAGGAAGGTTTAGTGGTATTTCTACATTTACATAACAACCATCCATTTCCACAGTAAATGTTGATGTAGGGGGAAGATTCAACACTACTGAATAAAATTTTGAGAAGTATTATTTGTAATTGACTGTTGTTTTCACTTTTCAGTTTTAGAATCTGATGTCAGTGTTGGACATATGGATATTTAATTCAACTATGAGTCGAAGATCATCATCTAGAGATATCTGTAAGTAACAACTATAAATGTCATTAAAAAGTTTTAGGTAGTAATGCCAATCTTTACTGTGAAAAAATAAACAGGAAGCTAAATGTAATAACACTTAGAATTGGTGACAGACGATACATGATGCTTTTTTCTCCTGGAGTGAGATTACACGCAACACTCACTAACCAAAGAAGTGGTGAAATGCTTAATAATCTACACTATAGACAGTACTGTTCCAGAGGTAGATGTTCTTCTAGAAATTTTATTTTTCATTCTCCTGATTCTCTAGCCCTCTTTTTTATTTTGCACCCCAGAAAGTCAATTTCACTGGAGAAAAACAAACTATTTAACAGAGAAATTCAGCAATTTACCCTATCTATTTTCACATCCTAATAAGAATATTGCAATTTCTAGACCAAATTTACTTGTTAATATTAAAGAGGAAGAATTCTTTATTACTAGAGTACAAAATCAGTCAAAATACCAAAAGAAGATGAATTAAGAGAATAACTCTGAAATATGCATATTGTAGAGAAAGTCTGAGAGCATGAAGATAAATCTTAATTTTCTGCAGAAGAAGAGAAATGAAGAATAAAATAAATGGGAATTTCATATTCTGCAGTATGTGTCTAAGTGCATCAAATTCAGGGAAACAAGCACGGACTATACATTTTAGCAATTTTCCAAAATGTTGTGTTTTTTGCCCTGAGAATAACAAAAGAGATATACACCTCCCTTAAAATATTCCTATTAACTGCAACAGTTTCCAGTGACTATCTAAATGTGCTCATCATTTAATTTTAAGTTATTGAGTCAATCTATCCAGACCCTAAAATCTCAGGAATCAAAGGTATTTCTCTGTTTTCAATTCTGGTATTATTTTTTCTTACCCTTACTTTTAAATAAAAATTATTCCTTTCATACTGAAACATATTTCTCAAATTTGTTCTTGTTGTTTGGATGGAGAGAAATTTCATACAAGCCTGCCTTTTGGATACGGGAAAGGACTTATTGAGATAGAATAATTTTAAAAACAGTTTTCTGATGACCACATCTCCATCTATGATCTACCCATGGGCCCAGAGGTAAGGACCTTTGATTTCTTGAAGTTAAAATATAATCCATATTGAAGAATGTAGTTTTTGATCTTCTGTAGCAAACACTTCAGGTCCTCCTTACTTTTAGCAAGTAATATCGAGTCATTTGCATGACTTAGTTTATTACTCAGTTCCTTCCAATAGGCAACATCACTGGAAAAAAATGGAAAAGATTGAACCCATCAATTATTTCATCTTACTTGAATCTACAATCAACACTCTTGTTATCAGAAGTCAGGGAAGAAGGAAATGATGCATTGATTTGGGTGAAACTGTTGTCAAAGACCTCTCCAAAATATTGAAGATCAATGTCATCAGTTTGAAGACTAAGGTGCACCTGATGCAGACCATGGACAACAAATACAGATGACAGACAAGAATGTGAGTTTTGGTGTTATAGAAAAGTATTGAATACACCATTGACTGCTAAAAGAATGAACAAGTAGGTTTTGAAAAATGTACAGGCAGAGTACTCCTTAGAGACAAGGACAGGAAAGCTTATTCTCTTACACTTTGAACAACTTTCTAGGAGATGCTATTCCGTGGAAAGGAATATCATGCTTGGAAAGGTGGAGGTTTCAGTAAGAGAGAAGATTCCTAGGGAGATGGATTGACACAGTGGCTGTAGCAGTGACTCAAGTGTGTCTGAGAAAGTGATGACGGCATGGGACAGAGTAGGATTCAGATCTGATGTTTATGGAGTCATTATAGGTCATACTTGACTTGATGACACCTAACAGCAATGTCTACAGATTGATACACAAATTTTAAGCTTCATAATTATTTCTTTTTAGTCAAATTAAACATATTTTCTTTCATAAATTTTCATTTATTCCTTTTTATTAGTGATTTTTACTTTGTTGCTTTTGTCCTGTCTTGTCGAGTCTCTTGCAACTCATAGTAACTCTATGTACCGCAACTCTGAACCCTGCTGTATCCTGAACCAACCTTATTGTCTCTGAAACACCTACTCACAGTCACTGAGTCAATCCATCTCATCGAGGGTTTTCCTCTCCTGCGCTGTCCATCCACCCTCCCAAACATGAATGATCCTCTCCAAGGACTGGTCCCTCCTTGCAACATGCCTAAAGTAATTTGGAGATTCAGAATCCTTGCCTCCAAGGAGCAGCCTGGTTTCAGTCTCTCTAGAACAAACCTGTCTAATCTCCTGGCACTTCATTGAATATACATACTTTTCTCCAGAGCCAAATTTGCAAAGATCATGGCCTGGAACAGGCACATCTAAGTCTCCAGAATAACATCGTTGCTTTTGAGTACTCTGGAGAGGTCTCTGACAGCAGACTTTTCCAATCTGTAATTCATCTTTTGATTTCCTTGCTGCTGGTACCAAGAATGTTGATTGTGGGGCCAAGTGAACTGAAGATGTTAACAATCCCAATATCTTCATTATCTATCATGACATTGTCAATTTTTAGTGACAGCAAAATTACCCTGCAGACTTGTTAAATCAATCATTGCTGGGACCCACTACCAGAATTTCTTAATTGGTGAGTATATAACAGGGTCCAAGAAATTACATTTCTAACCAGTTCTCAGGTAACATTAATGTTGTTAGGTGGTAATGATCATTCAAGATAAATGATCCTGGTGAAGCCATTGTTAAAATCTTACTGTATGTGGATATGCAACATCAATGCCCAGGACATGCAGGGATATCTGGTAATCTGGACATTTAAATTGTGTGGGAAGAAAAGACCATTTGCTGATATGCAATTCAAATTGTTGTTGTTGTT
>NW_006399783.1:914762-919322 GCF_000299155.1 Elephantulus edwardii | reverse complement strand
GGTCCAGCGGTGAGAATCTTTGTCTTCTTGACATTGAGCCTTAATCCATATTGTAGGCTGCAGTCCTTGACACTCTGCAGCAGGCACTTCAGGTCCTCTTCAGTTTCAGCAAGCAAGGTTGTGTCATCTGCATAATGCAGATTGTTTAATTAAAATTAAATTTCCATAAAACAAGTCTTCCCACAATATACAAGCAATAGCTCCGGTAGTATCCTGCAATTTTCATGTCAGAAGCGGGAAATTATTTCTTAGGACTGAGCTTTATAACATGAAATTAAAAAAAAATAAATAAATAACATAATAACATTATATAACATTAAATAGCATAATAACACTATGTAACATTAAATAACATAAATTAAGAATGCCTAGATTGAGATTTGGCCTATGATGTTCAGTTAATCTTCCTTTCAAATTTTTATATCATTGTATTAATCTATTTTTTTTCTGCATCTTTCTACCACTGAGCAGAAAAAGTTTCCTCTATGTCTTATTATGCGAACTATTTCCTTCCATTCATTCTTAAACTATTTTCACCATATTTCAAGAGAAAAAAAAGTCTTATTTAATCATTAATATCCCATATTTTGATGGGGTGGAGGGCAGTGAGAGAAATTGGAAGAATCTGTTCTGGAAAACAATGTATTCCAGTTTTTTAAAAAAGTAGTATAATAAGAAAACCAAAATATAATAAAGAATGTCCATTTTTCAGTGAAATTGTTTTGTATTTATGCCTTCTATTAGATTCAGGGGCTTACAACAATCTGAAAGTACTGCTGTACGCCAACATTTCATTACCTTTATATAAAGTTATAAACTTGACTAATTTGCATCTTTTTATGATCCTAATCTATCACTGAACCCTCTATATTCACTTTATTCACAAAATAACTTGCAGTGATATTGATATAAAGTGAAGAGGCAAATAGTGTTTTGCTCACATTTTTATTTGGATAATTTTAATAGAAAATATTTTCCTTTATGAATATTTTCCTGGATTTTGAAGGCTAGAGCAAGATAGGGATAGGAGGTATCGCAATTTGAATAAAACAACACCAATAAAGAGAACACATTTTTGTGTAATCTGGAAACTTCTGTTATAATATAGATTTTTAAACCTTAAAATATTTCCACATTTTAAATTTCTTTCAACTTCATTTCTGAGAAAAATAACAGAATTAGAATAAGAGAATCGTAAAGCAATGATTCTGTGCCCCTGATTTACTTTGTATATAAAATGCTTCTTGTGAACCACTCTATGAAGATACTAAAAATCAGGCATTGATGATATAGTATCATATGAGCAGTTTGTGGTTGTGAGGCATAAACACAATAATATAAAGTAACAGTGATAGGACAGAAGATACAAATGATGTGAAGTAAGAATTGAGGTACAGTGACTAAATTCTTTGAACATGTGTTCTCAGGAACAACACCTATGAAAGGGTAGGGAAGCAGGACAGAGCAGAAGGAAAAGTTTTAAAAGGATGTATTTGCAACACAGACTTCTGAGCATCCCAGAAGACCTCAGAAGCCAAGTTGTTCTTCAGATTTGTCCTGTGATAATGCAAGAGTGCGTCAACTTTATAATCCTACTTCTACTGTTTGGGTCAGACAGAACCAATGATTAGTTATTGGATGAGACAGATTCCTTCAGAGAAGGGTAATCCCCTGACAAAGACTTCACTGTTTTCACTTGTCAACCACCATTCCCAGTAATTGGAGGAAAGATGTTTGATCTTGAAGGGAAGGATCTTGGAAGAATTATTATAGTATTCACTTTAGGTCAGTGTTACGCAAATTAAAGTCCTCAGTTTTTTGTGTTTTGTTTTCATTGCCTACTAGATGAGATGCGTTTTAACATTTCAGAATGGTTAGAAAAACAATAAACAAATAACACTTATATTTATTATTTTAAATTCTATTATAGACAGCTCTCTTTCTTTTATTGTTTCCTTTAGTATTTAAAAAAAAACCCATAAAAAAAGATAGTTTTATTCATTTTGTAGAAAAGGAAATAAAAGATATAGACAGGTAAAATGTACCCCCAGTGTGGTGAAAAGGTTAACACGTCAGCTGCTAACAAAACAGTAAAAGGTGTAGTTCATTCACTCATACCTACTTTGGAAAAAAGACTTGATAATCAATTTCTAAAAGTCAGACTTGTAAAGACTTATACAGTATAATTCTGAAAAGGTATAGAGATAGGGTGCATCCCTGGCTAACACTTTTCCTGATTTTCAACCATGCAGTGTTTCTTTGCTCTGTTCTGATGACTGTCTCCTGGTTCAAGTATAGCACAATCGTTTGGGGATTCCCATTCTTCTCAGAGTCAGCCAGTTTGTTGTAATCCACACAGCCAAATGCCTTTGCCTAGTCAATGAAATACAAATAGACATCTCTCTTCTACTCTCTATTTTCAGCTAAGATACACCCAACATTAGCTATAATATCCCTAATGCCATGGACTTATCTAAACCCAGCCTACACATCTGGTAGTTCTCTGTTGATGTATTGTTTCAGTCACATTTTGATATTTTTTCAGCATGATATTGCTTGCATAATTTCTATACTCTGTCAGGTCACCTTTTTTTGGAATGGGAATAAATATGGATCTCTTCCAGACAGTTGTCTAGTTGGTTGTCCTCCAGATTTCTTGGCACAACCTAGTAAGTGTGTCCAGGGCAAAACCTGTTTGTTTCTGAGAGGCTAGACTCTATGAGGAGGACAGCGGCATTAGGATTGGAGGAAGACTTATCAACAACCTCTGTTATGCTGATAACACAACCTTGTTTGCCAAAACAGAGGAGGACCTGAGAAATTTGCTGCAGAGGACTTCCGCATTCAATGTCAATTAAAGCTCAACAAAAAGAAAACAAAGACTCTCAACATTGGGCCAATTGGCATCATCATGATAAATGCGAAGAGTTTAAGATTGTTTACCACTTCAGCTTACTTGGTTCTACAATCAATACCCTTGGTACGTGCGAACATGAAATTAAAAGATGAATTGAACTGGGGAAATCTGTTATCATAGACCTTTCCAGAGTACCGAAGTGCAATGCTGTCACTCTAAATACTAAGGCATATCTGATCTAGGCTGTGGTCTCACAATTGCTTGCTATGTCTCAGAGAACTGGACAATGATTAAGAATGGTAGAAGTGATGCCTCTAGCTGTGGCACTGGAGAAGAGTATTGCTCAAAGAACAGACAACTCCAACCTGAAGAGGGTGAAACCAGGCAGTACCTTGGAGACAAGGATTTTGAAGCTCTGTCTGACATACTGCGGGTATGTTGCATGGAGGTATCACTTCTCTGAAAGGAACGGAACGCTTGAGAGTGTGGAAGGAGAGAGAAAGAGAGAAAGATCCTGGATAAGAGAGATTGACTCAGTGACTGAGATAATGGGGGTAGATATGTTGGAGACAATGCAATTGGCTAAAGATAGAGCAGGATTCAGAGCTGTTGTACACAGAGTCACTATGAGTTTGAGTCAACGTGGTTGCAAATAACAATAGCACAACATAATTGCACTTTGACACACATGGGGTCTCCATGAACAGAATGTACTTGAGTGTAACAATTATAGGTATAAAGATGAACCAAGCAGCTAATGAGTCATTTGCATGAAACTCATAGCTTGTGTGTCATACGTATCTCAGAATCTTTGATTTTATTCAGGGACACATATCCAAATTCTAAAATAAAAAAAACCAAATAATAAAAGAGAGATGAAGAAGTGTAGTCTTATGTGTTTTCAGACATATGATCATGGCAACGTAGAGAATAAAGAGAAGGATTGTGGGAAAATGAAGTCATGTTTCCAGCATATAATAAAAAACCCCATCTTATATCAAATTACAATTATAATGCTATTTTTATCATTATAGTTGTTGGTTATCATTGGATTGAATCTGAGTTAGAGATGTTAGACCCTATATATAAAAGAGACCCTGTGTCATGGTCACAATCTCCACTGTGCTTAAGCACACAATTGCAGTCACTGTGTCGTAACTGTTGAGAATTGAATCTTTCTCTCTTTCACTGACACTTCTTTTTTATGGGTGATGTCTTTTCCAAGCATCAATCCTTCCTGCCAAAATGCCCAAGTATGTAAAATGTATAAGGGTAAATCCGCCCTCACATCTTCTAACATAGTTCGGATTGTTTGTTCTTCTTGAAATCCCCGATATATTCAGTATTATTCACTAAAATTTAATTTTAAAGGCCTCAGTCCTTCTTGGTCTTCCCTAGTCATTTCCAGAATCGACATGGATATGACACAATTGAATCTATCATAGTTGTGTGCAGCATATATTGATCGCAGTTTCTATGGACGTGGCTCAAGCAAGGATCAATTTGGAACTGATTTACAAGTTGGTTCTGTGAGAGGAGTGGACACTTGAAACAAGTCCTGGGCCCTTGCCCCTCCTGTCTTCCACATCAAGGTGTGAACACCATCTTCACCAGTGTCTCTGTTCCTGCCTGATTGTGGCCGACAGATCCTAGGATTGGTGTTAGTACAACACATGCTATGAAATAAACACCAAATGTTTTGA
>NW_006399783.1:910611-913419 GCF_000299155.1 Elephantulus edwardii | reverse complement strand
CCTGCAGTCCTTGACCTTCTGCAGCAAGTGCTTCAGGCCCTCTTAGGTTTCAGCAGACAGGATTGTGTCATAGAGAGTATTTTTTGTTTACTATAAATATTTTTTAAAAACAGAATTTTATCAAATTTGTCCTAGAGATCTAAGAAATAGGTTCATATATTGTTGATCTTAGGTCCCCTTACTCTCATGTAAAATCTTGTAGCCATCCTTGTGTAATTCTTAAATTTTGTATATTGCATGACATTCTAGTCATAACAATAGTTACACTTCAACTGAAAAAGAGTACCGTATTATTCAGAGCTTTTACTTTGTCATATGCTACCCTGTTTGTATAAGAACATGGAATTGATTCTCTTATTGTTCACTACCAGGAGAATCATGAAGAATGGTGAATGGGAAACCCTCTTTAAACCCATTCTTAAGCAGAACACACTTCAATATCTATATAAACTCTTGCAACATTATTCTAGTGAAAGGAATAGAAGGGAAAAGTGAATATGCAACACGCTCTAAATTATTTCATCACGTCTTTAAACTGTTGAACGTAAATTGAAATAGTAATATTTATAGCTACTATTTATAGTGTGTCATCACTACTGTAAATGTTTTCATGTATTAATTCACTAGGTTTTTATAAGAACCTTGACAAGTAGCTATAACCACTCATTTTATAGACAAGTCTTAACACCAGAAGTCAGGAAATCAAAAGACGAATTGCATTGAGAAAGTTTGCTGTAGTGGACCTCTCCACAGTACTGAAAAAACAACAATGTCAGTTTAAATACTAAGATGCACCTAATCCAGGCCATGATATTCTCAATTACTTGTTCTGCTTCGGAGAGTTGGACAATGACTAACGATGACAGAAGGAGAATATATGCCTTCAAGTTGTGGTGTTGGAGAAGAGTCTTGAACATACCATGGACTGTTCTATCTTGGAGAGAGTGAAACCAAATCTCTCTTTGGAGGCTAGGATTTTAAAGTTCCATCTCATATACTTTGGGCAGGTGGCCAGGAGAGACTGGTTCTTGGAGAAGGGCATCTTGCTTGGAAAGGTGGAAGGACAGCACAGGAGAGAAAGACCCCGGATGAAATGGTTTAATACAGTGACTGGGGCAATGGGGGTTGGTGTGTCAGATTTAGTGAGACTGGCTCAGGACAGAGAAGGGTTCAGAGCTTCTGTACATAGGGTTGCTATACATCGCAGGCAACTTAATGGCACATAAAAACAATAACATACTGTGACAGGTTTCCAAGCAGGACTGGCATGCACTTCCCAAACTACATGCCTCTGGAAACTCTATGAACTTTGATCGATGTCAATGGTTGTGGAGGGGCTTCAGGCCTTTTGTTCATAGTGTCACTATGAGTCATGCTCAACTTGAAAATAATCAACAACAGCAACAAGAGAACTTAGAGTTAAGGACTGTAATTGCGAACTGAAAGGAGTTTAAGTGTACTAACACTATCTTTAATTATAGTACTGTAAGGGTTTTCTCACCCCAAAATTCTCAAATTGAAAGAAATGATTAATTAAGATTGATTATTTATTTTAATCCAGTTTCTTATTAAGATTCCAATGCCCACTGCCTTTAGCATAATATGGTTAATATTCTAGAAATTCTTGTGTGATTTAATCTCCTGTAACTAACTCATTCACTCATCATTGTTGAGTCAGAATTGACTCAAAACCAACTCATTAGGCTTATGAGGCTGGAAATAACACAGAGACAGAGTGTCCATCTTTCAACCACAGAGCCACTGCAAGATTCCAATCTTTAGGTTAGAAATACAACTCATTGGGAACTATACCACCAGAGATCACACTCTTGAAATTTCAGCTTTTTAATGATAATAAATATGTATCTCTTCCATTCAGTTGGCCAGGTGGTTGTCCTCCAGATTTCTTGGCACAGCCTCATAAGCACATCCAATGCAGTGGAGGCGTCTGTTTGCTGAAATGTGTCAATCGGTTTGCCATAGACTCTGGAGTGTTGTGTTTTGCTAATTCTTTCAGAGCAGCTTGAACTTTCTCTTTCATCATAGTAGACTTTTGATCATATGTTTCATGAACTTCCTCTGTGCCAGCCAATTCTTTTAGGTATAGTGACTGTGTAATTCTTCCATCTTCTTTTCATGCTTCTTGAGTCATTCAACATTCTTCCCACAACATGCAACTCAAGGTTTGAATTTGTTCTGCAGTTCCTTCAGCTTAAGAAATGTACGAGCTCGTCTTTTGTGATTTTCCAACTCCAGCTCTTTGCACATTTTATTATAGTATTTCACTTGTACTCCCATGTTGCCCTTTGAAATCTCCTTAACTTTTTTTATTTCTTCCCTTTGCTTTGGCTTCTTGGTGTTCTAGTGCAATATTCAGAGTCTCTTCTGACATCAATTTTGGTCTTTTTCTTTCATCTTTGTAATGACCTTTTGCGTTTTTCATGGACAATATTCTTGATATTCTTCCACGGTTGATCCAGTCTTCACTCATTACTGTTCAAGGCCTCAATCCTGTTTCTGAGATTCAGGAAGGCCAATTGGCAACATCATGATAGATGGAGAAGAGATTGAGGTTGCTAACAGCTTCAGCTTGCTTGGTTCCATGATCAATGCTCTTGGCACCAGCAGCCAGGAAATCAAACGGCAAATCACTTTGGGAAAACCTGCTGTCAGGGACCTCTTCAGAGTGATGAAAAGCAATGAAGTTAGTCTAAAGACTATGGTGCACCTGATCAAAGCCATGTTTTTTCCCAATTATTTGCTATGCATCAGAGTGCTGGACAATGACTATGAGTGATAGAAGAATAA
>NW_006399783.1:903965-910051 GCF_000299155.1 Elephantulus edwardii | reverse complement strand
CTGCTTCTTGCCACTAGGCCACCAGAGCTCCCTAGATTATCTTTTTCTTGAATCTTTCAGGCATTACCCAAACTCAAGCAAATATGACAAACTTAAAATTCACATAATAAGACACTGCATTTTCTAATTATTAAAAACCCTTATGAATAGTTATTATAACTGTTATTTTCTAAACTCTGTGTGTGGGGGGGGGAGAGAGAGAGAAAGAGAAAGAGCGAGAGAGAGAAGAGCACTAATGCTAGCATGTATGTGTTTTGTACCTGCTTAGTCCTGGAAATATTTTGAAACTGACCCAAATGACTTACATTAAGGCTTTCAACTTTCTCAACTATTCCCATGGTCTTTCATTCCAGTGTACAAGAGAAGGCCTTCTATTCTTTGTAATACTTAAAACATATTTCATCTTTTAGATTATGAAAGGTTTACTTTACATATTATAGATGTATCAAAGGGATGATTAGATTCACTCTGTAAGGTACCATGACTATTGAATAACACATTATAAAATTTGAATCTTGATCTGTATAATTATTATTATTATATTTCTAATGCTCTTTGCCAAGTGTAAAAATATTTTTGGAATGTTGAGTCAGATGGGCCTTTACTTTCCTGTTAGAAAAACACACTCAGAAATAAGCAAGATACAGATATTGATGCTGAGAAATAAATAGCCATTATCCTTTACTTTCTTACTTGAAAATAGTTTGGGCATAATTGTAGTAATTTGTATATAATCTTCTACTCAGTAAGTAGGCTCTGTTACAGTAAATCAACTAAAAGAAATTTAATGGATTGCCATTTGTGTTCTAAGTATTCACATTTATTTATCTTCTAAGATTAAGATTTTAATGTATTTGATATATTAAAGACATGGTGATTTTCAAATTGCTCTCTTACAAATATGCAGAAGTTATTAAAACTCATACAGAAGTAAATAACATCCATGGAGCTTGCTGTGACAGCCACAACACACTTGGCTCATTTCTCATAGCACTCTATGCTTATTTATACTCTAGCCTCTGCTTTTCCTTTTATTTACACTTATATGGGGAAGAAAAAATTAATTATTCTTTCATTATTTTTTTCAGTCAATCAATAATTTCTGTGTCAACAAGTATGGCTACATTACCTCTTCCATTAAGATTTTCTGGCTATTCTGAACAGACAACTTTGTTCTAAGAGTTACAATTCCATAGGATGTAGTACACACTTCCAATACAAAAAACAAAAGAGAAAAATAAAAAGAAAACAAACAAACAAAAAACAACCTCAAACAAACCACCAGAAGCAAAATGAGGCTCTCACGTCATGTGTTAAAACGAAATTATGTGTATGCATGAGAATCAACTTGCAATTTGATTAGCTATTGTACAAATTGTGGAGAGTGTTCTGCATAATATCTACACCAAAGCAAATGAGAAAAAAGAAAATAAAATGAGGGGAAAAGACAGGGGCAGGGGGCAGGTAGGTAAGTGTCTAATGCTCCTGAGGAAGTTAACAAGCACTGAATATTATCTCATCAGTATATCTCATATGTGATTTCAAGATTGTTTACAGCAAAAATTTTACTATCTCTTGAAAACCTACATATTGTTGTTTTCATGTGCCATTGAGTAACTTGTAACTAACAGCAACCATATGTACAAGAGCTCTGAATTCTGCTCTATTCTGTGCCAACTTTATTGTCCCTGACATGTTGTTTTTATGTGGAGTCTAATCACCTGCGATTCATAGTCACCCTATATACAACAGCGTAAACCCTGCTGTTGCCTGTGCAAATCTCACTGTCTCTGACACACTTATCACTCCATCTCATTAAGATCTTTCTCTCCTGTGCTTTCCCTTCACACTCCCGAGCATGACATCCCTCGCCAAGGACTGATCCTGCCTTGCAACATGTCCAAAATAGATCAGACAAAGCTTTAGATTACCTTTCTCCAAGGAGCTGCCTGGTATCGCCCTCTCCAGAATGAACTTGTTTGTTCACTTAGTAGTCTATTGTATATTTAATACTCATCTCCAACACCACAGCTCAAAGGCAATCCATTCACCTTCTATCATCTTTAGTCATTGTCCGGCTCTCTGTTGCATAGCAAGTGGTTTCAAAGACCATGGCCTTTATCAGGTGCACCTTAGTCTCTAGACAGGCATTGTTGCTCTTCAGTACTTTAACAAGGTCTCTGACAGCAGACTCTCTCAATGTAATACATCTTTTAATTTCCTGACTGCTGATGCCTAAAGTGTTAATTGTGGAGCCAAGCAAACTAAAACTGTGAACAATCTGTCTCTTCACCATCTATCATGATGCTGCCAATAGGCCCAGTGGTATGAATCTTTGTTTTCTTAATATTGAGCTTTAATCTTTATTGAAGGCTGCAGTCCTTAACCTTCTGCAGCAAGTGCTTCAGGTCCTCCTCATTTTCAACAAGCAGGATTGTGTCATTTGCATAACCCAGCAAGCGCTTCAGGTCCTCCTCATTTTCAACAAGCAGGATTGTGTCATTTGCATAACCCAGATTGTTGAGGAGTTTTCCTCCAATCTTGATGCCACTTTCTCATAAAATCCAGCTTCCCAGATAATCTGTTTTGCATATAAATGGAAAAGATAGGGAGGCAATTGTCAGAACTGTCAGGTTTCTGACATACCTACCTCAATTACCCCTGTCACTGAATCAATCCATCTCATTGAGGGTCTTTCTCTCTTCCACCCTCCCAAGCATGAACCTCTCCAAGGACTGGTGACTCCAGGCCATGTGCTCAAACTGTGTGAGAAACAGCCTCAAAACCTTTGTCTCCAAGGAGCAGCCTGTCTACCCTCTCTTGGATAAACCTGTTTGTTCTCCTAGCAGTTCACAGTGTATTCAATATTCATCTCAGCACCACAGCTCAAAGGCAACATTTTTCCTATCATCTCTAGTCATTATCCAGCTTTATGATGCCTAGCAAGTAATTGTGAAGAGAATGGCTTGGATCAGGCACACCTTAGTCTCTAGATTGACATTGTTGCTCTTCAATACTTTGGAGAGGTCCCTGACAGCTAAATTACCCAATGCAAAATGTCTTTTGATTTCCTGGATGCTGTTACCAAGAGTGTCTATTGTAGAGCCAAACAAACTAAAGCTGTTAACAATCTCAGTCTCTTCACTATCTCTCATGATGCTGCCAATAGGCCAGTGGTCAGAGTCTCTGTTTTCTTGATGTTGAGATTCAATCCATATTGAAGGCTACAGTCCTCGACCTGCAGCAAATACTTAAGGTCCTCTTCAGTCAGCAAGCAGGGTGAGTCATCTTCGTATGGCACGTTCCTCCTCATCGAGCCTAGCCTGTGTTCTGCATATAGATTGAAAGGTTTGGAGACAGGGATCTTTCCTGGTGTACACCCTCCCCTAGTCTGAACCATGTAATGTTTCCTTGCTCTGTTTTGACAACTGCCTACTGGTCCAAGCATATATATAGACTCTATCAAAAAATAAGGTAGTTAGTTGATTTTGAAAATAGAATATTTTCTTAGAATTTCAAGACATTTTCTATCGGGCTGATTCTAGGTGCTGTTGAGCAGAGTATAAGGCATAGTGAAGCAGTCTACTGTAATAGACAACATAAAAGAATACTCAAAAATTCCAATAATATCTTTATCAAAGCCACAGGCAACTGTGCAGTACAAAAGTGCAACTTTCATTGCTAATGTCAGATGGATCTTGACTGAAAGTAGAGTCTGTTTACTTGTGTTTTATTGATAATGTAAAGACATTTAACTCTCTTGGTTGTAACAAATTACAATTATTATAAATAGAGCTATCTTATTTATATAACTAAATTTTTTCTTGTTGTTATTATGTGTCAGCCAAGTCGATTATTACCCACTGAACGGCATCTAACAACAACCCAACGGGAAATGTCTTCCAGTTCTAAGAAAATATTCTAGTTTCAAAAGCAACTCCCTTTTTTCAATGGTGTCTATGTAGTCTTATATAAGGGATATCAAACATTTTAGTTCTGCACCATCTTGAAATCACATATGAAATATATTAATGAGATAATACTCAGTGCATGTTAACTTCCCCAGGAGCATCAGACTCACTTATTTCCCTCCTCCCCCACCTTCTTTCTAATTTTATTTTTCTCTTCTGCTTTGAAGTGTGTATTGATACAGAACACTGTCAATAGTACGTATGATAACAACAACAATTAGGTATAAACTACAAACTGTAAAACAGATATTCCAACACAATGCTAACATATAAATTCTAAAGTTTTGCTATCTCTAAGCAATTAGATTGCCAATTTTCCTGTGCACTTTGTATATTTATTCAATTACATGTTAAATAGGTTGTTGTCAAGCAATGATTTTAAGCAACAGCACCAGGGCCTCCCCTTGTTAAAACGTGATGCACAGTATGATGTAGTAATTGGGAGAAGAGTTGAACTTAATGATCAGTGACTTATTTGAACAAATGAAAAATCCATGAGAATAAAAACATCATATATATTTGGACAGAATCATCAAGGAAATCAAAGCCATTATTAGTAGTCTGTAATGTCAAATCAAATACCATCACCTTTAATGGACACTAACATAAAAAACTCATGCTTATTCACCGACAACATGCTGTTCTCTTAAATTACGAAGCTGAAAGCAAAAGCAATGCATGTGAATATATAGAAAGTAAAGGACTGAAAGCCCATATTGTCTCTGAATGGTAATTCAATTTTCATAGCATTAGAACAAAGAAAGTAATATTTTTAAACACTGAAAAAAAATCTCACATGTTATTGAGACAGGAAAGAAACTCTCAAAGATAAGAGGTATTATAGAAATGTAAGCATAGACCTTTTGATACTAATAAATGATGACTAATTTAAAAAATTTTTGGATAAGGAAAAAAATATTTTCAACACTATTTTCATACACCGATCAGAGCCACACATCCACTATATAAACCTAATTAAATTACTAATTTTCAATATTGGTTATATCATGTTTTATGAATTTTTAACATCCTAATCAATCTTTTTCTTCTCCAAAAGAAACTTAAATATCATAGGAAAAGTAAAGGGAAAAAAGAAAATTCTCTGGCCCGGTTTTAAAATTGAAGGCATAGAAAGTGACAAGTATTGAATGCTGAAAAACATCTCCTTTCTTGTTCCTAGGGTACATAAACTATTTTGTCACCTATACAATTGTGGACGATGCTACTGTAACTTACTCCAAAATAAGCATGTTTACAGTGTAAAAAAGAGCTAATGTGAGTTGTAATGAAATTTAACAGATGAAAGCTTCCATTACATTTTGTTTATAAAGTGTTGTCCTGGATCTGATAGTAAACTCCTATAGAAATCATTTTTAGAACAGTAGAAATATGACAGGAGAGAAGTGCAATAGAGTGTGCCTAATTCATTCCAATTCACAGAGTAATGCATTTCAATTCACACAGTGATGCATTCTAGTCTCCAACATGAGAATCCAATCTAGTTGATGCTTAGTAGAGTTGAAACAAACTCACAGCACCAGAAAACTGACAATGTCTATTTTGCTAAATAGAGAAATGCTTTAAATATTTTCTGCAGTATTTTCTAAGCTTGGCTATGCTTATTTACCAAACTGTACCGTATTTTTCATAAATAATGTGCCCATATAAATAATGTGTACACCTATAATTTATAGAAATTAGGAAATTTTGCTAAACATTCTGATACGACATGATGACACTAAGGCGATAACATGCACATTCCTGAAATTTGATCTCTGTACACAGCCCAAAAATGTTCCTTTTGGATATATTTGTATAATAAAGGTATAAATAATGGTCAAAAAGTCATGGAACAAATTTTATAGTATGCCGTGAATCTGAAAAAAAGCAATTGAAACTATAGAGTTTTCTCTATTAATTTTGGTTGATAATTATAGCCTTATTGCTTTTATCATTCAGAAACATGGAACATAAATAAAGAGAAACTTGTATTGAAAAAAAAAATAGAAACTTGTATTGGCATCAATAGCATTGCATAGGGAACTAGAGGAATCTTGATTCAATTGGCCTTGACATAATTTTCTTTTTTTTTCTATAATTATATTTTATTAATTT
>NW_006399783.1:898764-900168 GCF_000299155.1 Elephantulus edwardii | reverse complement strand
ATTCATTTGTTGATGGGTACTTAGATTGCTTCCAATTCCTTGCTATTGTGAAAAAGCCGCAATAAACATGTGTGTGCATATATCTGCTTGGGTGGCAGTTATGGTCTCTTTGGGGTATATTCCCAGTAGTGGAATTGTCGAGTCAAATGGTATCTCTATTTGCAACTTTTTGAGAAAGCACCACACTGCCTTCCACAGTGGTTGCACCATTTTATACGTCCACCAATAGTGAACAAGGGTTTCAGTTTCTCCACAACCTCGCCAGCATTTGTTGCTTGCTGTTCTGTTAAATTTTGCTATTCTGACAGGGGTGAGATGGTATCTCATAGTTGTTTTGTATTCCAGGTCTTTAGAGACTTTTTTCCTGTAAAGTAGCTTGTGGGTTGGAACCACTAAGTTCATATTCTATTTATATCTTAATAATATCTGTGTAAGAAGTTTTGGTTGTATAGTCTACAGAGTCTCACCGCTAATAAAGGCAAAGCATTTTTGGTGTTCAAATACACAAATTATTCCAATTAAGAAAAATGAGCAGACTCTTCTCATGATTTATTTCCTCAGAACCCTGCCAGAGTCTCAATATTAGTCAAAAATTAATTGAATGGCAATGAGTTTGAGTTTTGAGTTAATGCCAAGGTCTTTGATCACAGATAACAATTTGTGTGTATCATATGCCATTGAGAATAAAACATTACTCACATCTTATATACTTTACAGTGCATCTTTGTGATGTCTTTAATAGATTTTAGTATTGAGTGTATTTTGCACATTTTTTCAGAATCTAAACCTGAGAACCCTTTAGAATCATGTCAGAAATTAAACACAAGGCCTACAGTGTTGACTTAAACCTGAATGTTAAAAAGATGGAAGACAAACAAACAAACAAAACCAACCCCAAACAAAACCTGGCAACAGAGCAGTATTAAGAAAAAGTGACATCTACTTCTAAATGAAGAAAGGAGTAAAAAGATCTGGGGTAAAATGAAACTTTAAAAAAAGATGTACATATTGTGGGCTCAAAGTGAAAGAGTTGGAAAAAAGATATGAAAGAAAGGGTTCTTTTTCAAAGAGAATAAATCTGTTTTTGCTATTTCAGTTTATGGAAGTTTGTATGGTTCTCTAAAATAGGTGCATTATTTATGTAATGATATGATATAACAACAGACCTATACTACTCGTAACACAGGAGGTCTCTTATTCAGAAGCTTCAACTATTAGTAATTGTTAGTAATTGAACCTGTGTAAGAATAATCCTCTGATCTTCATCTGATTTTCAGGAGTAAGTTTGACACTCTTAATTATAATCAAATGTTTGAAGCTTCTAGAAACCAACTTAGTATGTGTCATGAGCAACTAACTTGCAACTATTTTAAGACTTTCCTAGAATTAAATTATTGTTTTTGT
>NW_006399783.1:895684-898114 GCF_000299155.1 Elephantulus edwardii | reverse complement strand
CAAGTGCATGAGGTCCTCCTCTGTTTCAGCGAGCAGGGTTGTGTCATCTGCATAACGCAGATTGTTGATAGATCGTCCACCAATCCTAACGCCACGCTTAAATTATGATATAAATAAATCAAGCATTTAACTTCTTTACAAGATTTGTAGTGTGATTTCATGTTAATGAATGTTTATCTTTGTTATTGTGATGGCTCATAGTGAGTGACCCTGTGTACACTCGCTCTGAATCCTTCCCTATTCTGAGTCAAACTCATCATCTCTGACAGACATAATCCCATTTCTCCAGTCATTGAGTCAATCCATCTCATCCTTGATTCTCTCTTGCTCTGTCCCAAGGTCTGGTCCCTTCTGGCCATGTTTGTGAGATGGAGCCTCAAAATCCTTGTCTCCAAGTAGCAGCCTGGATTTATCCTTCTCCAGGACAAGCCTGTTTATTCTCCTGGCAATCCACCGTATGTTCAACACTCTTCTCCAGCACAACTCAAAGGCATTGGTCCTTCTATGATCTTTAGTTATTGTCCAGCTTTCAAATGCATAGCAAGTATTGTGAAGATCATGACATGGATAAGGTTCACCTTAGTCTCCAGACTGACATTGTTGCTATTTAGTACTCTAGCGAGGTCCCAGACAGCAGACTTTCTTAATGCAATGTCTCTGTTTTCTTGATGTTGACCTTCAATCCATATTGAAGGCTACAGTCTTTGATCTATTGCAGCAAGTGCTTCAGGTCCTCCTGTTTCAGCAAGCAGGGTTGTGTCATCTGCCTAACAGAGATTGTTGATGAGTTTTTCCAATCCTGATGCCACACGCCTTCTCATAGAGTTTGGGAATGGGGATAGGATGCATCCCTGATGCACACCTTTCCTGATTCTGAACCATGCAGTGATTTCCTGCGTTGTTATGACTATTGCTTCCTGGTCCAAGGTTTTGTATGAGCACATTTAAGTGTTCTGGGATACCCATTCTTCTCAAGGTTAGCCACAATGTGTTGTGACTCACACAGTCAAATGCCTTTGCATAGTCAATAAAACACAGATAAACATTCCTCTGTACTCTCTGCTTTCAGTTAAGATCCATCTGACATTGGCTGTGATGTTCCTAGTGCCATAGCCTTTTCCAAACCCAGCCTGCACATCTGGCAATTCACTGCTGATGTACTATTTCTGTTATTTCTTTATAATCTGCAGAAGACTCTTGCTTGTGTGTGATATTTAGTGATATTACTCAATAGTTTTCACAGTCTATTTGGCTACCTTTTTTGGGAATAGGAATAAATACTGACCTCTTCCTGTTATTTGGACAGGTAGTTGTCTTCCAGATTTATTGGCATTACCTGGTGATTGTCTCCAGGGAATCATTTGTTTGCTGAAATATATCAGTTGGTTTTCCATCAATTCCTGGGGCCTTGTTTTTTTGCCAATTACTTCAGAGACTTGGACTTCCTCTTTCCTCACCAGAGGTTCTTGATCTTATGTTGCTTAATGGAATTCTTCTATTTCTGCCATTTTTTCTGTGTTAGCCAATTCTTTTTGGAATACTGTACTCCTCCCATCTTCTTTTAATGAATCTTGTGTAATTCAACAGTCTGCCCTCAGCATCCTTAAGGTTTGCAACTTGAGGCTAAATTTTATTCTCCAGTTCCTTCAGCCAAATGAGTTTGTCTTTATTTATTTTTTTTTATTTTCTGACTCCAGGGTTTTGCACATTTCATAACACTTTGTTTTCCCATGCTATCTTTTGAAATTATATATTCATCTCCTTTCTTTCCTTTGTTCAGCTTCTAAGCATTGTAGTACAATATACAGAGTCTCTTCTGACATCTATTTTCATCTTTTCTTTCTCCTCTGTCTTTGTAGTGAATTTTTACATTCTTTACGGATGATATTCTTGATATCCTCCCAAAGCTAATCTGGTCCTCTTGCATTAGTTTTCTGGCTTTAAACCTGTTTCTGAGGTGATCTTTAAATTCTTATGGGATAGATTCAAAGCCAAACTATGGTTCTTGTTAATTTGATTTTATTTCCTTCAGCTTCAATTTGAACTTGCATATGAGTAGTTGATGGTTTGTTCCGCAATCAGCGCCTGGCCTTCTTTTTACAGCTGATAATGAACTTTTTAAATAATTTTTTTCCACAGTTGTAGTCAATCTGATTTCTGTGTAGACCAGTAAGATAAAGTCCATGTGTATAGTCATCATTTATGTATGCCTTTTATAAAAGGTGTTTGCAATGAATAAGTCATTGATTGTACATAATTCTTTCATTCTTTCTCCGGCTTTCTTTCTGTCAACAAATTCATACTTTCTGACAACTGGTCTTTCTTCCTTGTTCATAACTTTCACGTTCTGATAACCTATTATTATGAAAGTATCTTGGTTGCATGTTTGATCAATTTTTGACCATTGAAGTTGGTGGAAATCATCTATTT
>NW_006399783.1:891756-892847 GCF_000299155.1 Elephantulus edwardii | reverse complement strand
TTTTTTTTTTTTTTTTAGGTTAAGAAGGATAAAAATAAAGGACACTATAACCTGAGGACTTATTTCCTGGGACTTAGAAAATATAAGAATTCAAGGGATCTTGCTTCATCAAATTAACTAATGTATATCTATGAAGGGTAAAGTAGAGGGCAAGGGAAATATATACTAAAGAGCTTCATAAGATCTTCCATAGAGGAAGGATAAGATCCTGCAACTTACTTGATAGCAATATTTTCACTGAAAAAGTTAAAACTGATTTTAAGGGAAGGTAGACAAAGATTTTATCACTTAAATATTTCTCCTTCCTTCTACTCCCCTTTGAAAGCTGGTTTATTATAGTGCCTGCAGACTGAGAGGACACACAGACCATGATTTCTTTTCTCCATTTCTCATATAAGGAGTCATGATGAAAAAAGTAATGGCAACGGACTTTTCTTAGTTATGTAGACAGTATAGTACTACTCAGGCCATTTTACCCTTTAAAAAGAATTCTTATTCTTTATCACAAATAGTGTTTTCATTTTACATATTCAGCTCTTAAAATTAAAAGTATTTAAATGACATTCTAAGATAACTCAAGAAATTTCAGATGAACCATGATTAAAGTAATTTTCATTGTGTGAATGTGCTATAAGGTCAACTTTACAATTTGAAGGTAATATTTTCTCTGTATTATAAACTACATTTTTAAACAGTAGAATGTTTAGCAATTTAATTAAAGCAACAAATCACTGCTTACCAAAACCTATATATTCAAAATATAACGTCATTTTAATCTTCTTCTTGTTTTTAGGTGTTGTTGAGTCAAGCACAACTCATAGTGACTCTATGAACAATGGATCTGAACTCTGTCCTATCTTGTGCCGTCCTAATAATCTGTAACATCTTGATGCCATTGCTATAATCACTGTGTCAATCCATTTGGTTGAGGGTGTTCCTGACATTTGCCAACCATCACCTTTTCAACATTATTTCCTTCTCCAAGGAATAGCCTCTCCTAATAACATGCCCAAAGTATGTTTGACAATGTTTCATCATCTTTGCTTCCAAGGACCACTCTGGATGCATTTTTTAAAAAGATATTTCTATTT
>NW_006399783.1:888753-891226 GCF_000299155.1 Elephantulus edwardii | reverse complement strand
TAATTTATTAAGCAAAAAGATTGAATAGGTATGTAGAGAGGATATAACACTGACACACACTTTTCCTAATTTTACACCATGTAGTGTCCCCTTGCTCTGTTCAGACAAGAGACTCTAGATCTAGGTAGAGGTTTGCTATGTTCACAATTAATTGTACTGGGACTCTCATTATTTTCAATGTTAGCCATACTTGGTTATCATCCACAAAGCCAATTGCCTGTGAATAGTCAAAAAGAAAGAAAAAAAAGAGATATTCTTCTATTATTTTCTGCTTTTATACAGGATCCATCTGACATCAGCACTGATGTCCCTGGTATCACAGACTCTTCTAAATCTAGCCTCAAACTTCTGGCAGTTCTCTGTCAATATACCATTTTAGCCATTTTTCAAGGAACATCAGCAATATTTTGCTTGCATGTGGTATTTATTATTTTATTTGATAATTTCCACATTCTGCTGGTTCACCTTTCTTGAGAATTGGACTAAATATTAATTTCCCCCCAGTGATATTTGGCTATACTTCTAAACAAGTTCAGTGTATTTTATAACTTGACAATTTGCTTGATGGTAAATAATCATGTGCCAAATGTGGAAAAATTAAGTGAAGAAACTTCTGATTTAACACACAGAGAGAGATGTTTCCACTTTCATTCAGAAACATTCATTGGGTGTTATATTGCTAACTCAATCATTGTGCCTTTTTTTGAGTTTTGAATCCACCAACAGATATGTGACAGTGAAATGGGAAAGCTCCTCTTGAGATTTATAGCCTCATACAATTTGCTGCAGCATAAGTAAAAAATTCTATGGCCTTGAAGTTGATTCCAGCCCATAACATGTTTCCACTGGGTTTTTTAGGCTATAAAAATCTTTACTTGATGAGACTGACATGTTCATTCCACTGAGCTACTGCTTTATTTGAACCAATGACTTTTAGCTTAGCTGCCTGCTTCTTTACATACGACCTCTATCAGAATTTATTAGTGCCCTGGTAGCAGTGGTTACTACAAGAAACAAAAAAATATCTGGATAAATGGAAGAATATCCCTTGATCATTGATAGGAAAAGTCAATATTGTGAAAAAGACAATACTACAAAAGGCAATTTACACATTCAATGCAATCCCAACACAAATACCAATCCTTTTCTTCAACAAGATGGAAAAGGCAATCTCCAGTTTCATTTGGAATGAAAGAGGCCAAGAATAAGCAAAACACTCCTTAAAAAGAGAAACAAGGTAGGAGGCACCTCACTCCCTGATTTCAAATCCTACTACACTGCCTTGGTGGTCAAGACAGCATGGTACTGGTACAATGACAGACACATAGATCAATAGAATAGAATTGAGAATCCAGAAAGCAGCCCATCTATCAGTGGTAAACTGATTTTTGACAAAGTGATCAAATCAAGTAAGTGGGGAAATGACAGCCTTTTAAACAAATGGTGCTGGCAAAACTGGAAAACTATCTACAAAAAACTCAAGCATGATTGGAAAACTATCTGCAAAAAACACAAACCTCACTCCATACACGAAAACCAACTCAAAGGGGACTGTGGACCTAGGACTAAAACCATTAAAGAAAAGCTTGGAAGAACTTTAGTAGTCTTAATCCACAACATAAACTGTCTTCAAAGCATCCTGAACACACTACAACCAAAAGAGGATAAAATAGATGAATGGAACCTTCTAAGAATCAAATCCTTATGCACAACCAAAAACTTCTCCAACAGGGTAAAAAGAGAAGCCAAAGACTGGGAAAAAGTATTTGGTAATGACATATCAGATAAGGAACTTATATCTAGAATTTATAAAATACTAAGGCACCACAACAACATAAAAGTAAATAATCCAGTAGAAAAATGGGCACAGGATATGAACAGACCCTTCACCAAAGAAGACATTCAGATGGCAAAACAAACACATGAAGAAATATTCAAAATCCCTAGCTCTAAGAGAGATGCAAATCAAAACAATTATGAGATATCATCTTACCCCAGTAAGATTAGAAAAATTTAACAGAACAGCAAAAAACAAATGCTGGTGAGGTTGTGGAGAAACTGGAACCCTTATTCACTGCCGGTGGGAGCATAAAATGGTGCAACCACTATTGAAGGCGGTATGGTGCTTTCTCAGAAAGTTGCAAATAGAAATACCATTTGACCCCCC
This sequence comes from Elephantulus edwardii, assembly GCF_000299155.1. Classification (NCBI taxonomy): domain Eukaryota; kingdom Metazoa; phylum Chordata; class Mammalia; order Macroscelidea; family Macroscelididae; genus Elephantulus; species Elephantulus edwardii. The sequence goes on along the minus strand of NW_006399783.1, from coordinate 889,059 downwards.
AATTCCACTCATAGGAATATACCGCAAAGAAACCTTAACTGTCACCCAAGTAGATATATGCACACCCATGTTTATTGCTGCTTTATTCACAAAGCGAAGAGTTGAAAACAACCCAAGTGCCCATCAACATATGAAAGGATAGAGAAGCTGTGGTATATTAACACAATGGAATACTATGCTGCATTGAAAAACAAGGAACTCATGAAATATACAAAATGGGTGACCCTGGAGGACATTATTCTGAGTGAAATAGCCCAATCTCAAAGGACAAATACTGCATAGTGCCACTGTTGTAAAGGGGGACTG
>NW_006399783.1:870120-888218 GCF_000299155.1 Elephantulus edwardii | reverse complement strand
ATATATAGACATATCGAGAGAGAGAGATAGTTTTGGAGGAAGCACAATCAGGGTTCTCTTTAGAGACAGAGATGGTAAAACTTCATTTTCTCTCTCTCTGAGTGTGTGTGTGTATGTATGAATGTTGTGTTAGTTGTTAAGTGTCATCAAGTCGTAGGCAACTCATAATGACCCTATCAATGAAAGTCCTCAACAGTTGTGTGACTTTCATCCTTTCTCTTGTAATTAATATATAATTAATTTCAGTATGTGCTCTGAAGGGGTCAGTTCTTAGAAAAAGACATCATCCTTGGAAATGTAGATGATCAGTGAAATAGATGAAGATCTTCAATAAGGTGGGTTGATGAAGTGGCTGCAATATGAGGAACATGACAGTAATTGTGAGGCTGAAGCATGTGCTGATTATTGGGTCTCTAAGAGATATAGTTGACTCTACAGCATCTAACAATAGATTCTCTAAGAGTTGGAATTGGCTTTATAGCAAGGGGTTTGTTTTGGATTGTGTGAATCACAACAAACTGAGGCTCACTCTAAGAAGAATGGGAGTCCCAGAACACTTGATTGTGCAAATGCAAAACCTACACTTGGTCCAGGTGGCAGTCATCAGAACAGAGCAAGGAAATACTGCATGCTTCAAAATTTGGAATGGTGTTCACTAGGGATGTGCTGTATATTCACACCTTTTCAACCTGTATGCAGAACAGATTATCTGAGATACTGGGCTGTTTCAGAAGGGTGGGATCAGAATTGGAGGGTCACCAACAGTCTGTATTATGCAGGTAACACAAACCTGCTGACTGAAATTGAGGAGGACCTGAAGTGCTTGATGCAAATGCTCAAGGATTGTAGCCTTCAATATGGATTGAGGCTCAATATAAAGAAGACAAAGATTCTCCCTGGGCCAACTGGCAGCATCAGGATGGATGGTGAAGAGTTGGAGAATGTTAACAGCTTTAGTTTGCTTGGCTCCACAGTCAACACTCTTGGCATCAACAGCCAATAAATTAAAAGATATATTGCAATGGGAAAGTATGCTGTTAGGGACCTCTCCAAAGTACTGAAGAGCAATGGTGTCACTCTGGAGACTACGGTGCATCTGATACAGGCTGTGGTCTTTGCAATCACTTGTTATGCATCAGACAATGACTAGGGAGTATAGAAGGAGATTTTATGCCTTTGAGCTGTGGTGCTGGAGGAGAGTATTGAATATACCATGGACTGCTAAGTAAACCCTGGAGAGGGTTAAACCCGGCTGCTCCTTGGAAGCAAGGATTCTGAAGCTTTCTCTGACATACTCTGGACATGTTTCAAGGAGGGACCAGTCCTTGGAAGAGGACACAATGCTTGGTAAGGTGGAGGGACAGTGTAGGAGAGGAAGATCCTCTATGAGGTGGACTGATTCAGTGACTGGGATAATCAGTGTAGGTGTGTCAGAGACAGTGAGATTGGCACAGGATAGAGCAGGGTTTAGGGCTATTGTACATAATTTCGTTATGAGTTTCAGGTGACTCAACAGTACATAACAACAATAACAATCACTATCAAGCAAGATCATAGAAGCATGGAATGTTGGCAGCACAAATCAACCAGCTGATTTAATGGATAGAGATTTTTCCATAAAGGTTTATAGCCTTGGAAACTCAACGGAAGTTGACTATGAGTTAGACTTGGCTCAACTGCAATGAGTTGTTATTGTATTCCATTGAATTGAAACTGACCCATAGCTGACTCTCCAGCTAATTTTCAGGCTGTGGGTTTGTTGGAGGTGTTGTTGTTAGGCACTGTCAAGTTAAATATGACTCACAGCAACCCTATGAACAGTAGATCTGAACCCCATCCTATGCTGCGCCATCTTCATACTTCCTGACACACTAGAGACCATTGCGGTAATAACTGTGTCAATCCACCTGGCTGAGGGTTTTCCTCTCCTTCACAGACACTCCACACTTGCAAGCATCACGTCCCTCTCCGAGGATTAGGCCCTCTAGCAACATGCCTGAAGTGTGTGAGATAAAGCCTCATCATCCTTGCCTCTAAAGAGCAATCTGGTTGCACCCTCTCCAATATCTATTTATTTTTCCTTTGGCCATTCATCTGGTGTTCAGTGCTCTTCTCCAACACCACAACTCAACGAAACAGAGTACCATGTCTTTGTACCACAGTGACGGATGAGTTTGAACTGCTCGCAAAGCTTTAGGTTGACAGTAGAACACTAACCATTGCATAACCAAGATTTCATTCCCTAAATACTGTACCTTAGAAAACTCTTTAAGGAAATGCTACTTTTTTACATGAATTTGCCATGAGTTAAAATCTCCAATAAGGTATCTAACAACAAATAGAAGTGTATGTAATGTTCAGGTTCTTCTTTAGTTACTTTTCAATTACTCTTTAATTTTCGTATCCATAAGATTCACAGTGGTACTTAGTTGTTGACCAAAATGTCTGCTATCATATGCCCTTTAAGTATAGCACATGTAATTGCTTTTCAAATCTCTGACAAATGGGGTCCTGTGATAATTACTGAGGAAATCTAATGGACTTTAGCAAGCCATCCAAGTTTGGGAAAAGGTAATTCCGGTGTGTTGTGGAGATGTATAGAGAGTTTCTGCCCAGGACATCCTTTCTGGAGAAGGTGGCTTCTTTTGCATAGGACAATAATGGTGGCAAATGACTGAAAATCACCTTGAACATTACCGTTAGCAGACCTTTTTATGACCCGACATTTAAGAAGGACAGTCTAAATGCTGTGAGTGTTAGAGAAAGCATATCCATGATCTGAACTGATTTTAGTTCACAAGAGGTTCCATTTGTTTTTATTGAGGTTAATGTTTCTGTGAATACAGATCCATTAACCTCAGGATTTTTAAATGTTAAATCAGCAGTTTTAAATAAATGTTAACGTGAGACACCAATTACTGATACTGTAATACCAAATAGAGGGCAAGATTTAGAGCATTGCCTAGAAAGAATATGCTAAAAATTCTGAACTTCTTTATTAGTGAGATAAAAATGATGTAAAGATATTAATTTTTGGGAGGTCAGAGCCAATAAAAATTAATTCTTTCCATTTAAAAAGTGCATTTAGCAAATAGCTACATGGTCTCAAAGAAACTCTATGCTTCCACAGCTTCATGGGATTATGATATTGTTATTAATAATACCATTACAACCCTTGCAATGCCATTTCTACATTAAAAAATGTTTTATCAGATCTCATGGATGTAATTACCACATACACTCCTGTAGTAGATCATTGCAAAGATACATGAGAATCATTACTAGCATGGTGATGCTGTGTAGTTTTATATACTTACATACAGTTATTTTGTTCCATTTTAAATTATTTTATGTAAATTTGGTATCCATAAAGATTCCTTGTGTGACTTAGCTTTTTACCAAAGATCTGCTATTTGAATTCACTGGCCACTCCAAGGAGAAAAGATGTGGCAATCTGCTTCTGTAAAATCAACCATCGAAGTTCTAACCTTGAAAATTCTGTGGTAGGAATTCCATTTGGTCTTACATGATTGCAGCCAACTCAGAAGCAATGGGTTTCATATAACTTTAATGGTACATCCTCAGACTAGGAAACCATTATCCAAACAGTGCAGAGAATACTGTCTGGGTTAAAATAAAGAAAGATATATTTCAGGACTGTATCCTTTTACCATACTTATTCAATTTGTATCCAAAGCAAGTAATCTATTTAGTTGGAACTCTAAAAACAAAAATGTAGTGCCACTTTGTAAAGGCATTTGACTGTGTGGATCACAATAAATTGTGGCTAACCTTGAGGAAAATGGGAATCTCAGAGCACTTGATCATGCTTATATAAAACCTATATTTGGACTAAGAAGTAGTCTTCAGAACAGAAGAAGGAAACACTGCATGGTTCAAAATCAGGATAGGAGTGTATCAGGGATGCATCCTGTCTCTGTCCCTTTTCAATTTGTATGCAGAACATATCATTCAGGAAGCAGGGCTTTATGAGGAGGAGTGTGACCTCAGGATTGGAGGAAGACTCACTAACAATCTATGATATGCAGATGACACAACCTTGCTTCCTGAAATTTAAGAAGACCTGAAGCTTGCTGCAAAAGGTCAAGGACTGTAGTCTGCAATATGAATTGTAGTTCAACAAAAAGAAGACAAAGATTCTCACCACTGGACCAAATGGCAGTACCATGTTAGATGGAGAAGAGATTTAGGTTGTTAACAATTACAGCTTGCTCGGATCCATGATCAACACTCTTAACACTAGCAGTCAGGAAATAAAAAGATTAATTGCATTGGGAAAATCTGTTGTCATGGACCTCTCCAGAGTGCTGAAGAGCAACAATGTCAGTCAAAATACAAAGGTGCACTTAATCCAGATCATGGTCTTCTCAATCACTTGTTATACTTCAGAGAGTTGGACAATGACTAAGGATAACACAAGAAGAATAGCTGCCTTTGAGTTGTGAAGCTGGAGAAGAGAGTTGAACATACCATAGCCTGCCAAGAAAACAAATAGGTCTGTCTTGGAGAGGGTGAAGCCCAGTCTTTCCATGGAGGCTAGGATTTTGAAGCTCTGCCTCACTTACTTTGGGCACATGGCCAGGAGAGATTGGTCTTGGGAGAAGGATATCATGCTCAGAAGGGTAGACAGACAGCGAAGAAGAGGGAGACCTAGGATAAGATGGACAGGGAGCTCTGGTGGCATAGTGGCAAGAAGCTGCACTGCGATCCCAGAGGCACGTGGTTTGAATCCACCAGATGCTCTGCTGGAGAAGCGGGGACAATCTCCTCCTCTACCAGTCAGATCTGATTTGATGGTACACACACACACACACACACACACACACACACACTAATAAAATAAAACAACAAAAAAAAAACAAAACAACAACAACAACACAACATAAAAAACCACAAACCCACCAAAAAACAAATAAATTCCTCACCACTGGACAAATAGATAATATGATAGATGGATAGAAGATTGAAGTGGTTAACAATTTAGTCTTGCTTAATTATTTTAGTGGCCTGTGTCTTATAGTAACCCCATATACAACAGCTCTTAACTCTTCTCTATCCTGTGTCAACCTTATTGTCTTTGACATATCTACTCACTTATCTATCTAATCACATAAGGGGTCTTCCTCTCTTGTGCTGTCCCTCCACCTTCTAAAGCATGATATCCCTCTCTCAGGATGGGGCCCTCTTTGTCACATGCCCAAAGTATGTCAGATGAAGCTTTAGAATTCTTACCTCTAAGAAGCAGCACACTTGCACTCTCTCTAGGATGAAACTATTTGTTCTCCTAGCAGTCCATGGTATATTCAACATTCTTCTCCTGCACCACAGCTCAAAGGATCAATTTTCCTTCTATCATCCCTAGTTACTGCCCAGCTTTCTGATGCATAGCAAGTAATTGTGAAGACTATGGCTTGGATCAGGTGCACCTTAGTCTCCGTATTGACATCCTTGCTCTTCAGTACTCTGAAGAGGTCCCTGACAGAAGACTTTCTCAAATCATTTTTTTTAGGATCCACAATAAATAGCCTAGTCAACACTAGTCAAGAAACAAAAATAAATAAAAACAACTCCTCAAAGATGCAGTTTTGAAGAAGTCTGCATTCAGTGAACTGTCTCAGTTTTTGAGGAGCAGTAATGTCAGTTTGAGGACTAAGATGCACTTGATCCAAGCCTTGGTCTTTTCAATTGATTTTTCTGTATCAGACAACTGGATATTGACTAAGGATGATAGTAGATCATCTGTAACTCTAAGAATCGATGCCTTTGAGTTATGTTTCTGAAGAATAATGTTGAGCATCCTAAATACTTCTAGAAACCCCCCAAACAAACTAAATATGTCTTAGAAAAAGTTCAGGCAAGGTGCTCCTTAGAAGGGAGCATGATGAAACTCTGTCTCACATACTCTAGGCATATGTGGTTAGAAGAAGTTGGCCTTTGGGAAAGACTATCATGCTTGGAAAGATGGAGAGTCAGGAAAGAGAGGAAAAAACCTATACAAGATGGATTGACACCATGCTTGGAGCTATGGCCTTGAGTATAGCAGGGACAGTAAGGATGGTGCAGGATAGGGCAGAGTCTCTATGAGTGCTGTTTGATTGGACAGCACCTAAGAACAATAACAACACAGTGGTATAAATCCTCACCACTGGGCATGATAAGAAATAAGAAGATTGGAAAACTATGCACTCAGGTATCTCTCAAAACTGCTGAGGAGCAAGAGTATAACTTAAAGACTAAGGTACACTTGATCCAAGCTATGGTCTTTTCAATTACTTTCCATCTAACTGAGAGATGAACAGTAAATAAAGACAGAAGAAGGATCGATGTCTCTGTTTTGTGGTATTGGAGAAGAATACAATGTATCCCATGGACTGCCAAGAATTCTGACAAACAAATATGCCTTGGAAAGAGTGTAGGCATGGTTTCCTTGGAGGGAAGGATTGTGAACCTTCCTTCTCACATACTTTAGGTGTGTCACTAGAAAGGGTTAGCCCTTTGAAAAGTACGCTATGCTTGGTAAAGTAGAAGGTCAGCAAAGAAGGGGAAGACCGGCAAAGAGATGGACTGACAAGATCTTAATTATCAGATTCTGTGTGCCAGAGATGAGGAGAATAACATAGGACAGGGCAGGATTCAGATCTGATCTTTCTAGGTCAACATGATGGCACCTAACAACAGATAAAAATATGTTGCTATTGCTGCTGTGTACAATAGACTAAAAATCGAGCCACAGCGGAACCTCTGGTGGCTTTTCAGAGGCAGTTAACAACACAGAAAGAAATTGCCCATCCTTCTTCCATGGAGGAGCTGGTGGCCTTGAATCACTTGCCTTCAGGATTGAAACACAGTTTTTAGCCACTATGCCACAAGAGCTCCAGTAGAGGTATTGATTGATATTTGACCTCAGATTTTGTGGTCAGAATTTTATTGTTGTGAATGGACCTTGCATTCATTTCAATATGAATTTACTGCCCTACTTAATCCCATAGCACCCTAGTCACTGGATAATTCTCAGTTTCTGAGCCCAGAGAGAACTGGTTCACAGTCAGTTTTGTTCAGTTGCTGAAAGTTATTTAACTTCTTGCTGCTACAATTTATTCTTTCTTTACATTTGATAGTACTATCTATTTCATATAATTTACTAAAATATTGAAAACAACTGCACATGTTCTTTATGTAAACTAAGTAATGCTTCATAAATGGCAATTATTATTATTATTATTCAAGTATCATACTGCCTTTAAAAAACTGATGCCTTTGAGCTGTGGTGCTGGAGAAGAGTATTGAATATACCATGGACTGCAAGGAAAAAGAACACGTTCATCCTGGAGAAGCTTAAACTAGGTTGTTCGGATTCAGAAGTTCTGTCTGACATACTTTGGACATGTTGCAAAGAGGGACCAGTTCTTGGAGAAGGACGTCATGCTTGGGAGGGTGAAGGACAGTGCAGGAGAGGAAGACCCCCTATGAGGTGGATTGATTCAGTGACTGAGGGAATGGGGGTAGATGTGTCAGAGACAATGAGACTGGCACAGGATAGAGCAGGGTTGAGGGCTGTTGTACTTAGGGTTGCAGGCGACTCGAGAGCACATAAGAACAACAACAACACCACCAACAACAACAACATAAGCTCTGTTCAGTAGACAAGGCTGAAAAACCATAGGAAGCAACTATAAAATGAGTAAAAATGATTGTCTTTCTACAATCATGTGGTCTTCTCAGTGCAATGTGATTTCTCCCAACAAAATAATATATTAAGGTAATTCTATTGTAAAACAGATTATACTATACTATTTTATATCAATTCAGTTGCTCTAGGACTTCAAAAATTTTGCTTATTGAACACATTTATGGTTTGATACATAGTCTTCTTTTGCACTGCTCTTTATTTACAACTATTATTTGAATTTCTAGCATAGATTTCTCTCTTTTCTCACTATTTCTAACACACACAAGGGAGCTCTAGTGGCCTAGAGGCAAGAACCTGCACTGCAATCTTGAAGGCAAGTGGCTCAAATCCACCAGAGGCTCCTCAGGAGAAGGCCAGGCAATCTCCTCTTGTGTGATTAACTGCCTCTGACTGGAGGGTCAACTATAGGTCAGTTCTAACTTGATGTTACATAACAACATTTACATATACACATCTTTTTATGTAAAAAATAATCATATAGCCACTATTTCATTGTCTTTATTTGGCTGAAATCTTACAAACAACATTGCATTTTATTCAATCATTCATAGATACTTTGTTTTACCAAGTTACTTAAAATTGATTAATTAAAATAATTGTAATGTCTCATCTAATCCTTATTATATACTGCCTTTCCCATCAATCAACTTTTCTATTTTATAATTTTTGCTCCCCTCTCTCTCCTTTCACAAAGCCATTGGCCTTCCAATATTGATTCTGCTTTTGTGTAAACGTTTTCAACTTTTTATCTTGATGGTAGTCTTACATCATAATTAAGTATCTCTGGTAATCTAGTTGTAAATAATAGCACTGCCAGTTCTATGACAGATGTTTGAAATCCTTCAGGTGCTTGGTAGAAGAAAGATGGCCAGTCTCCTCTCACATGACTTACAGTCTTTGAAAATCCACTGGAACAAACCAATGGATAGAGAAGCTGTGGTATATTAACACAAAAGAATTCTATGCTGCACTGAAAAACAAGGAACTCATGCAATATTATTCAAAATGGGTGACTCTGGAGGACATTATGCTGAGTGAAGTATCTCAGTAACAAAAGGATAAATACTGCATGGTGCCGCTGTTGTAAAACAGGACTGACTTTGGGGTCGGGAAGAGACTGAGAAAGATGGGTTCAATAATGTATACTGCATTGAGACAGATGAGGGAGAAAACTGTTTAAAAGGGACATGTGATTAGGTATTTTTGTCATGACAGGTGTCTAGAGCAAAGGCTACATGATGGAGTGGACCTGGGGAAGAGTTTGTAAAACAATGAAAGAATTTTTCTTTTACTTTTCCAAGATGGTAGTGTACTAGGGGGAAGGGTTAGGAAGGGAGAAAAGTGCAACAATGAATGAATGGAAATCCCAAGTCTGTAAATTTTTATTGAAATTAATGATAAATTTAAATAAAACAAACAATAATAATAATAAAAAGAAGAAAAAAAGAAAATCCACTATGAGTTGCTCCCAACTCCATAAAAATAAAAAGAACAACAGTATATCACAATTGTCTTTTTGATGCTGACTTATGCCAACAGCAAAATTTGTTCTAAGTTTAGTAATATTACTTTAAAATATTGTTTTTAATTTTTTACTGGTTTATTTACAAAGTTTGTATACATTGTTGTTCAGAGCAAATCTTTCCCATTTCCTTTACCCACTCTTTCTTCTACCCATACAATTGTGCAACCCTATGTTTATCTCTCTGCCCTTCCTCATCCTTCTGCTCCTACCCTCCTCTTGGATCCTCATAGATGTTTCACTAGTTATATATTTCTATAATAATGATCTTATACAGTATTTGTCCTTATGGGACTGAGTTAGATCACTTAATATAATTCTCTGCTAACTCTCCAAAGTTAAGTAGTAATTTTTAAAATCATTGCTCCTGCATGCTACATAGTATTTCATTATGTGAATGTACCCTAGTTTCTCAATCCATTCGATTGTGTTTGGACATTTGGGCTGTTTCCATGTTCTTGCGATGTTGAATTGCTTTCAACATTGATATTTATAATCTTCATTTATACCTGAGTTCTAATATTCTTGGAGTATAATCTAAGCAGTGGACTTTCTCTGCTCAGCTTTTTGAGGAAACATCACACCATCTTTCAGATTGATTGAATCATTTGCAATCACACTAAGAGAGTATAATAGAGATACCATTTGACCCAGCAATTCCACTACTGGGAATATGCCCTGAAGAGACCATAGCTGACATCCAAACAGATATATGCACACCCATGTTTATTGCAGCTTTGTTCACAATAGCAAGGAGTTGGAAACAACCTAAGTGCCCATCAACAAACGAATGGCTAGAGAAGCTGTGGTATATTCGCACAATGGAATACTATGCTGCATTAAAAAACAAGGAACTCATGCAATACTATTCAAAATGGTTGACTCTGGAGAACATTATGCTGAGTGAAATATCCCATGCAGGTCAATTATGCATACTGCACTGAAACAGAGGAGGGAGAAAACTGTTTAAAAGAGATATATAACTAGGTATTTCTGTCATCACAGGAGACTAGAGCGAGGGCTACATGGTGGAGGGGACCTCGGGGAGGGTTTGTAAAACAATGAAAGAATCTTTTCTTTTACTTTTCCATAATTTTTGGACTCATGTACTTATAACTTGTTAGTCCAATTTGTGCCTTCTAGGTTGCAACACCCCCAATGATACATCTTCAAGGATATGAACATGTACGGCCAAGCACAATCAATAAGAGTGCATCTAAATCCCAAAATCAATCTCCATAATAGTCTATGTGTTTCCTACTGCCAAAGGGGCCCTTTAGAGTAGTGAGAGAAGATCTTCACCCTGAAACCCACAGCGTCCCTTTTCAGCAGGAATTAGCTAAGAGAATACGCCATCCTCTTTTCCTTATGACTCAGGGTGAAGTCTCTCTCAGGGAGGAGTGATAGGGAATGGCAAAGGACACACTGACAAAGAAGATTAATCAGAACTGGCTTTGACAAGCACTGTGGCATTTGGACAAGAACAAACTGGGAGGAGGGTAGAGAGAATAGTGCAACAAGGAATGAATGGAAACCCAAAATCTCTGTAAATGTTTATGAAAGTTAATAAAATATAGAAAAAAAAAGAGTTTTTATCTTGACATGTCATCTCCAACACTTATTACCTGCTGTCCTCTTAAACGTTGCCACTGCTACTGGACTGAAATGGTAGCTAACTTTGGTTTTGATTTGCATCTCTCTTATTGCCAATGATTTTGAGCATTTATTCATATGTCTGTTGACCATCCAAATGCCTTTCTCTGTGAAAAGTCTTTCCATGTCTTTTGCCCATTTTATAATTGGGTTATCAGTCATTTTCTTCTGGAGTTTCTGTAGGATTCTGTAAACTTTTGATATGAGACCCTTTTCTGAAATAGTATTTTTCCCCCAGTAAGTAGTATTTCCTTTCTCCCTTTTGGAAAAAGTTTTTGATGCACACAGGGATTTCATCTTTAGAAGGTGCCTTTACTCAATTTTATCCTCACCTATATGCGCCTTTCTGGGTGTATTTGTCAATCTCTTTATAGATTAGGCCGTCTAGCATGACCCCAGTTTGTCTCTGATAAACTTTATGGTTTTTAGCTTTACACCTAGGTCTTTGTATCACCTTAAGTTGATTTTTATGTATGCTGTGAGATATGGATCCTGTTTCAGCTTTCTACATTTAGCAGTCCAGTTTTGCCAGCACCATTTGTTGATGAAATTTTCATTTCCCCATTTGATAGATTTTATTTCTTTGTCAAATATCAGTTGACCATAGATAGCTGGGTCCATTTCTGGGTTCTCAATTCTGTTCCATTGTTCTATGTGCCTGTCATTGCACTAGTACAATGTAGTTTTGGTTACTACAACTGTGTAGTAGGTTTTGAGGCCAGGGAGTGCTATGCCTCTCACTTCACATTTGTGTTTTAGAAGTGTGTTGCTTATTCTTGGTCTTTTTCCTCTCCAAATAAATGTGAAAATTTTCCTTTCAATCTCCTGGAAAAATAAACGTGGTGTCTGAGTTGGGATTGTGTTCAACATGTAGGTTGCTTTTGGTAGTCTTGTCATTTTTTACAATATTTAGTCTTCCTATCCATATACAGGGCACATTTTCCCATTTCTTTAGGTCATTTATTGTGTCTTGCAGAAATGTTCTGTAGGTTTTTTTGAACAGTTCTTTCATGTCTTTAGTTAGTTTAACTCCCAAGTATCTCAATTTGTGGTTGATTATTGTAAAGGGTATTGCTTTCTTGGTTTCATTTTCTCATTGTTACTGTCGAGGAATCTTACTGATTTTTGGATATTAATCTTACATTCTGTCACTTTAGTAAATTGATCTATTAGCTCTAACACTTTTAATATCATCTGCATATAGTGACAGTTTCACCATCTCTTTTCTAATCCATATGCCTTTTATTTCCTTATCATGTTGTCCTAGCAGATACTTCCAATATAATACTGAGTAGAAGTGGTGAAAGTGGCATCCCTGTCTCATCCCTGTTTGCGAGGAAAATGCCTTTAGTATCTCTTTCATGAGAATGATATTGATTCTTGGTTTTGCATATCCATTTTTCACTATGTTGAAGAAATTCCCTGATATTCCAATTTTGCTAAGTGTCTTTATAAAAAAGGAGTGTTGGATTTTATCAAACATTTATTTTTCAATCAAATAAAATCAATGAAAATAAGAATTAGTGGGAAATATTCTTTCATTTATTCAACAAATATTAAGTATTCATGATGGGCTGGATACAACTCTATTGGCACTGTCAATAAGGCATTTGGTTGATGACTAAAATGTGGCAGCTTGAACTCATCAATTGCTTGGTGGAAAAAAATTACATAGTCTGCATCTCTGAGGTACTGAGAACTTGGTTTATTAGGGAAGTAATTTGGAGAGTAGGGGAGGCAAAGATGAACACTCAATACAAGTTCAGAGTGTGGTACACGTTCCAAGGCATAATTCTTCAGTTACTCTAGGCTCTGGTTTCAGTTAAGTAGCCAAATCCAAATTATCCAGCAAGGTTTGCCTCAGAGCAGTTATAAATTGTCTTCTCCTTCAAGCATCCAGAAAGAACAGCAAAAACTGTGACATTATCTCAGGGCTTCTTTGCTTACATGTTGCCACATTTTATCCATAACCAGAATCTTGCTCTCACCAGGGTCTTGCTCCAGTCTCTCTTGAGTCTTGTCACCACAAGTCTTGTTTGTTTCAAGTCTTATTGACACGAATCTTGCTGCGCAGTGTGGGAAGAACTGTTTCTCTTACCCCAGTCCCACAATCATTGATGATTTGGAAGACCATGCTGATAATGCAAAACCTTATGTCTGCAGTTAAAGTAGCTGGAGACCAGAGGGAGCTAACTGTAAGGGCTAAAGAAAAAGTCCTATTTCCAGCCAACACTACAATATCTGAATTCATCTATTCTTGGAAACACTGTGAAGCAATTCTACTCTGTCCTTCCTGCAGTAATGTTTTGAGTTGGAAATGATTCAATGGTTTTGAGTTTGTTTTGATGTGTTTTATGGTCTAAAAGAAAGATCTGGTAAAGGATTTCTGAAAAATAGTCAATGAAAAGCTTACATTCAGAAAGTTGTACAAATTTGTGCTCAACATGTTATCTAAAGGAATTAATTGTTAGAGATAGGCATCATGTTTGCAGAAGCTGAAGGACAGCTAGATTGGTGGAATGGATTCAAGTATTGATTTGAACATGCTGACGTTAGTGAAGATCCCAATTCTTTCAAACATAAATACACATATACACATACAAACACACCACAGACACACACAAGCTAATATATGTTTACTAATATATTTTAAGGAAATATTTCTAAAAATCTTCATTCACTAAAGAAACAATAATAATAATAAATACTAAAAAACCCTTGAACCTTACTGATTTATGACAATGCAAGTCCAAAATGTATAATACAGCACAATAAAATTACTTTTCAACTTTTCTAAGAATTCAAAGTAAATTTTTAGTAATATAAACCAGCAGCAAGTGGTAATAAATCAAAAGTGATAATCTATTTTTATGTCAGAATATCTACAAAATTACAGTCATTGCCATAAAAATGTCACATCCAAACATGAAACTTAGAAAAACAGAATTTTTTAACAAATTAGTAAAAACCAGGTACTTAATAATTTTGAGACTTTTTTTATAAGCATATTCTGAATAATTAAAAAGAAAAGAAGATTCTTGGTCATCTTTAATTAATTTAGATTGAGTCCATGTGTTTACTTAGCATATTTACTTCTAGATAGCCAGAGATCATTTTAACCCTCAATTTTATTTAAAGATGCAGGAAATTAAACTCCTAAGCTAATGATGTGTTACCCCCCACCCTTTTTATATCCCTAACCATTCATTTAGTCTACTGTTAAAACTCTATGAAATCCATATCTACCCGTATCAAAAAGTACTACACAAGTATAATAAAAAACATGAAGTCATAAAGTTAAAACCACTTAATCCTATTAAAGCCTCATTAAATCAAGACAGTATTTATAGGATACGACTTGATTCCCTTGTACACGAGTAAATCTGCAACCCAAGTCAATGTTCACGAATTAATTAGCAACTGCACTCAGGGCAGGTGTTTGACTGACATTTCCCTTGATCTCTTCCCTCAAGGTTGTACGCTGTACTATCATGAAATTCTTTGTTATTAATCCTTAACCCACCAGAATGTTTGTTTACTTTGCTGAATAAGAGTAGGAGTAGGAACCTCAGAATAAATATTAGAATGCAGAGGGGGCTTTGTCAAAAGAATATTTCTTATTCCAAAATACAATAGGGTATGTCTACTACCTATGTTCAGAAGAAAAGGAATCTTACTGGGACAGATTATTTTTTAACATTTTTATGAATTCTGGCTCAAGTTTAAAACAAAAACCAATAGGATGGTAAAGTTTCAAAGACTTGAAATTTCAAGATCATCTGATCTTGAAATACAATCTGTTTCGTTCTTCAGTTGGGGAAAATGAGTCACAGGGAACACTTGATGTCTCTAAAATTTTATTCAGTAATCATCGTGGTAAGGTTGAACTTAAAAGTTAACCAGATAAAATGTAATTTTATTTATTTATAATAATAATAATTGGAGGCAAAGATTCTGAAGCTCCGTCTGACATATTTTGGGCATGTTGCAAGGAAGGACTTGTCCTTGGAGAGGGACATCATGCTTGGGAGGGTGGAGGGACAGAGGAAGAGAAGAAGACCATTGATGAGATGGATTGATTCAGTGACTGGGGTAAAGAGGGTAAGTGTGTCAGAGATAGTAAAATTGGCACAAGATATAGCAAGTTTCAGGGCTCTATACACAGAGTCACTATGAGTCAGAAGCGACTCAATGGCACATAACAACAACATATACAAAAATTACAAAATCAATTAAAGTAAAAAAAGAAAGGTTTTTTCCAAAGTAAATAATCTATGAAATTAATTTTGAAAGTTAAACTAGTGAAGAAAAAAATAGAAAATGTTCCCAATATATTTTAGTTTGTATCTGTAAGAGTTGTTATTGTTGTTGTTTGATGCTGTCGAGTCATAGACGACTCATAGCAACCCTATGAACGAACAGCCTGAGCACTGTTCCTATATAGAGTTTCCAGAGGCAAGCCATTTCAGAAGTGGATGCTGCTCCTGCTTCCAGATCTGTAATAGTAGAGGAATTTAAAAAGAACTAATTTTAAAAGATTTTTCCTTCTATCTTAAAAATATTTAATTATAACTGAAATAGTGTGAATACCTATAGGATATCTGTTTTAAAATTATTGCTAGAAGTGTTTAAAAATTATCAGTGTCTCAATGTCATGGAATTATATGGAATGAATAGTGGTTTGTCTTTTTGTTTTGTTTTCTCTGTAGTCAAATACCTAATTCTACAAATCAAGCATATTATACAGACTTTTTTTAAAATGTAGCTGAGCAAGAACATTATTAGATGTCAGGCATCCTTAACAGAAGAAATACTAACATATAGATCTAAATAATTAGGAGAAATTAACCCACTTACTGAATCGATGACAAATGAGACAAACCAAGAAGAGCAACTTCTTGTCACCAGGCTACCAGAGCTCCCTAAGAACTTCGGTAGCTTAGTGATAAGGAATTGCATTGTTAATGCAAAAGTGCACTACTCTGAGGAAAAAAGATGGACAACCAACTTCTTTGTGATTCTTTGCCTCTGAAAACTGCCAGAATGGTAACTATGAGTTGATTCCGATTAGATGGTGCACAACAACAACAACTACAACAGGACTTACAGACAGGAAGTTGTTGACAATTTAATTTTACTAGGATCCATAGAGTGTGGAAACTATAGAACAATAGCACTGATTTCACATGCAAGTAAGAATCTACTGATGATTATCCAAAAATCACTGGAACAGCACATCAGCAGAGAACTGCCAGAAGTCCAGGCTGGGTTTAGGAGGGGTTGTGGTACTAGGGATATTACTAGGGTAGCTAATGTTAGATGTATCTTCCCTGAAAGCAGGGAATACCAGAAGAATGTATGTCTGTGTTTCATTGACTATGCAAAGGCGTTTGACTGTGTGGATCATAACAAACTGTGGCTGACTCTGAGAAGAATGGGAATCCTAGAACACTTGATCATGATAATGTGAAACCTTTACTTGGACGAAGAGGCAGTCATCAGAGCAGAGCAAGGAAACACTTCATGGTTCAAAACTGGGAAAAGTGTATGCCAGGGATGTGTCCTATCTCCATACTTTTTCAACCTCTATGCAGAACAGATTATCTGAGAGGCTGGGCTCTATGAGGAGAAGTGTGGTGTCATGATTGGTGGAAGATCTATCCACAATCTGCGTTATGCTGATGATACAACCCTGCTTGCTGAAACTGCGGAGGACCTAAAATGCTTGCTGCAGAGGATCAAGGACTGCAGCCTTCAGTATGGATTGAGGCTCAATGTCAAGAAGACAAAGATTCTCATCAATGGACCAATTGGCAACATCAGGATGGATGGTGAAGAGATTGAGATTGTTAACAGCTTTAGTCTGCTTGGCTCCATGTTCAACACTAGTAGCCAGGAAATAAAAAAAAAATGTATTGCAATGAGAAAGTCTGCTGTTAGGGACCTCTCCAAAGTACTGAAGAGCAATGGTGTCACTCTGGAGACAAAAGTGCATCTGATACAGGCCATGGTCTTTGCAATCACTTGTTATGCATCAGAGAGTTGGACAATGACTAGGAAGGATAGAAGGAGAATTGACACCTTTGAGCTGTGGTACTGGAGAAGAGTATTGAACGTACCCTGGATTGCCCAGAAAATAAACAGATTCAACCTGAAGAGGGTTAAACCAGCCTTCCCGTTGGAGGCAAGGATTCTGGGGCTTCATCTGACATACTTTGGACATGTTGTAAGGAGGGACAGGTCCTTGGATGTCCCCATCATGCTTGGGAGGATAGAGGGACGGGGCAGCAGGGGAAGACCCTCTATGAGGTGGATTGATTCAGTGACTGGGGTAATCAGAATGGGTGTGTCAGAGGCAGTTCAATTGGCATAGGATAGAGCAGGGTTTAGGGCTGTTGTACATAGGATTGCTATGAGTTGCAAGGGACTCGACGGCACATAACAACAACAACAATAGGATCCATAATCAACATCCTTGGTACAAGCAGTGAGGAAATTAAAAGATGTGTTGCATATGAAAATCAGTTGTAAAGGACCTATCGAAATTGCTAAAGAGCGAGGATGTAAGTTTAAAGACTATAGTGTGGCTGATCCAAATCTTGGTATTTTCCATTGTTTTGTATGTATTTGAAAGTTAGACAAAGTAAGCAACACATGCTGACAAGGTTATGCAGAGATTGGAACTCTTACTCACTGCTTGTGGGAATGTAAAATGGTACAACCACTGTGGAAGCTAGTCTGTCATTTTCTCAAAATTTTGGAACTAGAAATACCGCTTTACCCAGCAATTCCACTACTGGGACTATATAAACCAGAACCATAATTCAAAAAGATGTATGCACACACGTTTACACTGCATTATTTACAACAGCAAAGAGAGGGAAGAAACCTGAATGTCCATAAATAAATAATTGAATAAAAAACTATGGTACAATCACTCAATGGGATAATACACAGCTGAACATAACACAACATGGGGTAACCTTGAGGACTTTAGGGTAAGAGAAATATCTAAGTCACTAAAGGACAAATACTGCATAACACCACTGTTATAAAATAGGACAGATATGGGGGAGTTGGGGAAGGAATAGGGAAAGAGTGAATACACAGTGAATACTGCATTAGAATAGATAAGAAAAAAGATTGTCCAAAAGGAATATATGCTTATGCATTAAAGGTATGAAGACAATCTAGAAGAGTAGGTTGCAGTGT
>NW_006399783.1:866857-869180 GCF_000299155.1 Elephantulus edwardii | reverse complement strand
AGAGTAAGACCCTTGATGAGAAAGATTGACTGCAACAATAGGCCTGACAACAGGAAAATGTCATAGCGGTTCTTCATAGATACACATCCTTTCAGTTGAAAGGAATAATTATTCATAGAAGATAAAACTAAGGATAGAAAGTAAGCCCTGTGCTCTAGTGACAAAATGGTTAAAATACTTAACTGCTAGCAAAAATGTTGGCAGTTTGAGCCCATTAGGTACCCTGTGAGGGAAGAATCCATAAAGTGTGATGTCATAAAGTTTTGTGGGTTTGATACCCAATGAAGCAATTGCATTTTGTCCTATGCTACTAGTCTAGAATCAGCTCACTGGCAATAGCTTTGGAAAAAAAACCATAAGTAACAATTATTGATTACTTATGAAAGCAGACAGTAAAGAATAGGAACAGACTTGAGAAGAGACTGTCGTCTCCACCCTTACAAGTTCCGCGCTTAGCATTGCAGAACCGGAACCTACCGATGTCTAAAAGATGCTCGTTCATCATTTCAAAAAAACCTTGATGATTTCTGTGGCAAAGTGATGTGCAGTTAGATCATGTTGGTGTCACACAGCTTTGTCTGTGCTTTCTGTATCCATTCATGTCTTTTCTTGTCTGGGTTTCACTCCTTGTGCTTGGTGGCTCTCTCCTCCGTCAGTAGTTTTGAGACCACTCTGAGCCAATATTAAGATTAGGCCAGTATTATGACAGTTCTCAAAGAAAAAGCTGTTTTACAAATATCCCATATAGTCTTCTGTCAACCATCTGCTATATTGGTGACTTCTTGCCTGAAAGCATCCAATTCTGTTGACAACATCTTACCTGGAAGTGTCCAACTTCATTTTGCAGGTGGGTGACTTACCTCCACCATCTCTTCTGTGAGTCAGCTCTACCCATCACATTATCCACTGATTTCTGTATATATCACTGTCGCTCACTTCTCTGTGCTTGACATTATTTCACTTAGCTTTAAAATTGTTAGCTCAGGATGCATCACCAGCTCAGTATTATAACCTTTGAACAGCGGTAGAACAGCTACTCTAGGAAATTTCTGTGCAGAGGGTCAGCTATGGGTCGGTGCTGACTCACTCTATGGTCCACAACAACAGCAATGCTTACCCTAAAGGCTAAATGTTCCCCCTCTGTCCAATGGATTCCAGCCCATCACAAGTCTCCATTAGGTTACCAGCTATAATCTTTATGAGGGGACCCTGCTCATCTATGTTTCCCAGAATGACATCTTTTTCCAAGAATTAACCCTTCTGACAAGATAAGTTATATAAGTTTCATTATCCTTGACTCCCAGAAGCACCTGGATTGCACAATGAAAGAGAAGATGTCCAAGGAGATGGATTGACACAGCAACTACAATGGACTAGAGCACAATGGAGTTTGGATGAAGATGCAGGATATAGTGTAAAGTTGTGATCTGTTGTTCACAGGGTCGTTATGTATCCTATCATCATCAACTGGGCCACACCAACAATAGAAACAAAAACATCAATATGCCCATCTATCTCCTTCAGATGCTTTATGAGGCCAATGGATTCTAATTGCTTGTCCCACCTTTTGGTTGTTAGTGAATGTTAGCAGATGGTAGCACTGCACAAGCACCTCTTCTTAAAGAATCAGCTGCTTTCCATTTATTACTGTAAGATTGGAACTGACTCATAAATGACTCTCTATTAGGTTACTGGGGGAGATTGTCCACCTTTTTCTGTCAAAAACCACTATTGAAGTTGCACTGTCATTGAGGTTATGGGTGAGCACTATAATTCTTCATGGACTGGATCACCACCACACAAGTAAATCATTGTGGTGTCCCTGATCTTTGGTATGCACTTAATCAGGCTTACATGTATGTTTTCTGAACATGCTTTAAAAAACTTTCAGATGTAATCTTTCTATGAAAATTGGCATTTAAAAAAGAGGCAATATTAGAGATACCTGAACTAGATGTAATGCACAATCGCAATGAAAGACATTAAAGCAATGATATCATTGTGGGAGACATTTATCCATCACAGAGGGAATCCTACACACTCAGTTTTCTTGGAATTCAAATAAACAAGTGATATTAAAAACAAACAACTGAAATAACTTATGACAAAATACTAATTTATTATCTGATATGATTGAAGTATTTTTTAAAGAAGTATACTTGAAAATTGTTTTAATCATTTTTTATTTCTTCTACTACCCAGTCATGTTCAAGCAAGGTGTTGTTCAGCTTCCAAATGTTTGGTTTTTTCTCCTTTATCATCCTATTATTAATTTCTAATTTTGTGGCATTATCGTCTGACAAGATGGTTTGTATTATTTCTA
>NW_006399783.1:849454-861468 GCF_000299155.1 Elephantulus edwardii | reverse complement strand
ACCTTCATGTTTGTTCATACTTGTGAATAAATAAATTCAAATAAATACAAATAAGAAGCATGTGATTACCATCCACAGATTAGTGTTTTTAAATAATGTTAGACATTTTTATCAACCTTGACCATAAATCTCATAAATTAATGCTTCTTTAAATTTTGTTCAGTGTGTTGTTAAAATGCTGCAGATGTGAATTTTGCTGATTATTTAGTTAATTTTTTATTGTATTCCCCCTCTCATTTTTGAGCTGAAACATGGCTGCATTAGAAACTCTCCACGAGATAAATCAGGTTTGTCTTAGGAAGTGATGGAAGTTCTACAGATGTTTTAGTTTTGTTAGACACTCTCAGTGGGAAAGTAAGAATCTGAATTTTTCAATCCTTCGAAGTGGAAGAAACCTTATTCAGTGTACCAAATTTTAGCTACTGTACTATTGTGTTCATTTCTGTGTTTGTAATAGACAATAATTATGTTTTCCCTAGAAAAGACAGAAAGGCTCAGTTGGCAGAGGGGTTCCCAGAAAATCCATGAAAAGGAATATGCTCTTTTGAGTACACTGTTACGCATTTCTTCTACTAACATAATAAAAGTTATTGAGGTCTTCCTCGTTAAAAATCCCTTATGTATTTTCCTCATCAAAGCACCTTTTATAATTATTGTCTTGATACATTTTATTTGAGAACAACTTGGCCTAGCTTATCACAATCCCTGAGGGAATGGTTTGATTTCATGATCTATGCTTTACAAGAATGCAATATTAGAAGAGGCGTTTCATAAAGAAGAAAGTAAATAGTACACAGTGATTCTCTAGGTAAGGTTATACAGAAAGATGTTCCCTAAGAGATTTCATGTTGTTTTCCAGACTCAGGCAAATTAGATTTAGGAACTTTTCATTCTTATTTATGAAATAAGAAAAATCTTTATGAATATATATTATGACTAAAGTGGCATTGTAAAGCAAACAGTTTGTGTTTAGGGATATTCATGCAATGCCAAATAACGGGTGGAAAAGTGCACCTGTTAATTTGTTTTCCCATCACCGGTTAGCTTGTCTCCTCTTTCTGAAGTGCTCTAAGGCTATAAATCTTCATAGACACAAAGGGACTTATTTTTTTTTTCTCTCAGAATGTCTGGCAGATTTAAACTGCTGACCTTTTGGCTAAAAGCTCAATACTTAATGCCATGAAGCACCAGAATTTTTCAGAGTCCTGCATTAGGGAGTGCAAATTGTAAAGAGCAGGGAAAAGGTCGTTGGTGAGGTTTCCACTGTTGGGCAAAACAACTCAGGTGATATCCATATTCCTTTGAACATATTCTGAGACGTCATTTCTAGAATCCATTTCCAAAATAAATTTATGGAACTTTGTAGATCAGAACATGGAGCCCCTCTTTAGATAAATGTATAAAAGGATTAAAGAAAAAACCCTCAAACTTAAAAATAAAATAACAAATAGTGTTTTTCCTGAGTTAGAGATAGAATATTTTAAATGCATACTATGTGTTAAGGGAAAATAAAGAATATGTAAACCTCATTTGATACTAGATTTCCAGTGGTGGATGGAAAAGAATATACAACATGATCGTCTGTCCTGCTCAGAGAACATTCAGAGATAACTCTTACTTGGGCCTTGCCTTGTCAAGCTCCCTAAATTCTGCTCTGTAGTTTGCATAATCCTCTTACTCCTGGCTATACATGGCTCCTCCAGCAAATTCTGAAGGCAACTTTCAGATCTTGCACAAAGCCTTCCAGATTTATAACCAGTTTTTCTACAAGGAGTGCTCTTACTCTCTCAGCCAAATCCCTGCTGAGTTTTGTGGATATTCGTGGAAGATAAATACAGTATGTGCAGGACAAAGAAAATTTGTTCTTCCAATCACTATGCTGGATTGCTCAGTTACTGCTGACAGAAGGAGGCAGAAATGATACACTTGTTTGATCACGCCAATCTCTCTCATACCTCGGCATGAACTTCACAGGCCAGTTGCCATATATTAGTATTTTCATCAGGAAGCAGCTGACTGGGGGAGTTGAACAAGAGTGTGCTTCCTTTTCCTTTGAGTGTTTACATCCTTTTATCTATTTTTTTTAATCTAATGCTCCTTCTGAATAGGCATGTAGGGAATATGTTGGAATCCAGATGGCACTGGAAAAGTCACTGAGACAAAGATTCTGTTGCAAAAGCTGATTGTCCCTCCTACACCCAAATGTCCCAAAAAGCTCTAATAGCATTAAGAAAACACATGATGCCATATATCTTAGAAAAGACTGACATTCAAAAATTGTAGAAGACTATACTAGTTAAAATATATTTAACATGTGATTTTTCATAAAGATGAAAGTCTGATACCTCTCCCATTAGCTTGGCTTAAATAATTGTTTTGTTCCTAAACTCTTTCATCTTCCCCCAATTTTCCTCTAGCAGATTAATGTGTATAATAAGGATTTTAGTTAATTTACTTTAGATATAACCTACTTAGTATATAATTGCATTAAAATAATCAACATAGTGACATGTCAACCTATAGTTAAAGAGAGAAAATATTACTTTTGACAGATATTCACAAAGTAAAATCATCTCAAATGAAAAGGAAAGTTCTACTACAATATCTTTTACTGTAAATGATACACCCTTTACTTTTTTTTTAACTTAGGTTGTTTATTTTTCATTTCAATGAACATCTACAGAGATTTTGGAATTCTATTCATTCATTGTTGCACCCTTCTCCCCGCACAACACCCCCCCCGTTTGCTCCTCTCCTTGAAAAGCAAAAGCAAAACTCCCTCATTGGTACACTATCCCCCCCCCGCACCTCCCGCACATCCTTTACTTTTAATTGTTCACTTGCTGGTAGTTTCAAGTAACTAGCTTATAAGACTTCCATTTAGTTATTGGAGAGATAACTCTAAAGATTTATTGTAGTTTATATTAATTTATTTGATTCTTGGTTGCCTGTTTAGCCAATTCAACAAAATAATTAGTAAATGAAAATAATTTAAAATCCAGAAAGTTGTATGTCAGGACTATATTGTTTCTCCATAACTATTCAATTTGAATGCTGAGTAAATTCTTTGAGAAGGAGGACTTTATTAAAAAGAATATGGCTTTAAGACAAAAGGAAGGCCCTCAATGAGATGTATTGATGCAATGACTGTAGTAATGAGATCAAGGATGTCGGAGGTAGTGAGAATGGTACAGGATATAGGACTACTTTCAGATCTGTTGCTCATAGGGTTGAGTTATACTCAACCCTATGAGAACCTAATGACAACTACTTTTATCATCTCTGCTGGAGTAGTTTGCAGGCAGTGAGCTGCTAACCCTTGCTGGCAGTTCAAATATACCAGTCATTCCAGAGGAGAAAGATGGACAATCTCTTTCCACATTATTTGTCGTTGCTGTGTACTGTCAAGTCAGAATCAACCCATAGCTGACCCTCCAGCACAGAAGGAGTTTTCCTATCTTTTGGGGCAGAGCAGCTAAGGTATTCAAACAGCATATCTTGATGTTGGTGGTACAATTCCTTACTACTAAGCCACCAGACCTGCCTAAGGTTTATACCCTCTAACAACTTGTTGGAGAAGTCTAGACTCAATGACAATGAGTGAGTGAATTTTAATGTCAAAGACACAAGAATTAGAAGATCTTTTATAAATAAAATTTATTTTTCAATACTTCAAATTTGATCTTTATAAAAATCATGGAAATTATTAAATTTTACTAATCCATATCCATTGATATACAAGTTAATTTAAGTTAGAATTTTTTAAAAAAATATTTCTTTTTTGTGCATTTTTTTCAACCTGTAAGCTTTCTTTTCACTCTATTAGAAAACATTTTTGATACACATAGGATTTGTATTTTAGAATATCCCTTTGTCAATTTTATCTTCTCCTGATTTTGCATTTTTCCTCTGTTTGCAAGCCTATTTATGCCATGGACTAGATTTCTAAGTTTGTCTCTAGTGATCTTTGTGGTTTAGGATTTTACTCCTATTTCTCTGATCCACCTTGAGTTGCGATGTTTTCTTTTTATGTAGTGTGAGATTTGGATCCTGTTTCAGATTTCTGCAGGAAGTTGTCCAGTTTTGCTAGCATCATTTGTGGAAGAACTTGTTTCCTCATTTAATGGGTTTAATTTTCTTGTCAAATATTGATTACCCAAAGGTAAAAATGTTGACTTTGGGATTCTTGACTCAATTCCATTGGTCTGTCTATCTGTCATTTTACCAATGGCATGCTGTTTGGTCACTATGGCTGTGTGGTAAATTTTTAGATCAGAGAGGTCAATGTTACCTTTTCTACTTTTATTTTTGAGAAGATCTTTGCTTATCCAGGTTCTCTTTCCTTTCCAAATGAAACTGCAAATTATTTTTTTCTTTCTCCTGGAAGAATGACTTTGGTTTCTATGTTAGGATTGGGTTGTACATAGAGATTGGTTTTGGTAGATTGCCATTTTCAGTCAAGGGTCTCATAACTAAAGTTTATAGACTACTACAGGATCTCTACACACAAAATAACCCCTGATAATCCAATAACAAAATGGGCAAATTACGTGAAAGAACTCTTCACAAAGGAAAAAATTCAGAGAACCAAAGATATGAAGAAAAGTACAAAATCACTGACACTCGGAAATACAAATCAAAACAAAAATAAAATACCGTCTCAGGTTAGTAGTATTAGGGATATCCATCGAAATAGCAGAGAATACAGAGAGACTGGAACTCATGTACTGCTGTTGGGGATTGTAAAATGGTACAACCCCTATGGAAAGTAGTTTGATGTTTCCTCTAAAAGCTAAACATAGAAATTCCATTTGACCCAGCCATTCCACCACCAGGAATATACCCCAAAGAAATCAGAGCGGATACACACAGACATGTACATCTAATTTCATAGCTGTGTTATTTAAATAGCAAGAAAATAGAAACAAACTATATGTCTATTAACAAACAAATGAAGAGAAAAGCTGTGGTATATTTATACAATGGAATACTATATTGCACTAAAGAACAACTAAGTATTTGTAAATTATGTCACAACATGGAAGAGTCTAGAGTGAGATTAAAACAATATAGCTGTTGCAAGTAGCAAATATGAACAAGATACATACATAACTGTTTAAAAGGAAAAGGGAAGAGAAGGCCTGTGGAAGAAGGAAGAGGAAATCATTAGAGCCACAACGTTTAGTGGAACTTAGGGCAATGAAAAAGGCATGCAGTATGAATCTGAATCCACCAGCTGCCTCATGGAAGAAAGATAGGCAGTGGACAATCTCCTCCTGTGCTATTAACTGTTTCTGAAAACCCACCAGATGGTCAGCTATGGGTCGGCTCCTACTCAATTCTGCACAACAGCAATGGGAATTTAAGATAACAGGGAGATAAAAGTTGCTGTTGTTATTAAGTGCTGACGAGTCACAGGCGACTCATAGCGACCCTATGGAGGAGAGTCCTCAATGCTTGGGTGCCTTTCATCCTCTCTCTAGGTTCATAGTGTTTCTGGAGGCAAGCTATTATGGAAGTGGATGCCACTCCTCCTTCCAAGGAGATAAAAGTAGCAGACCAATAATAATTCATTATATAAAACACAATACACATAAATGATTGTATAAAACAAAATGCACATGATTGAGACAATATATAGTAAATTGGAATAAACGTAGACGATGATTACTGTTGTTGTGTACCATTGAGTCAGGACTGACCCATAGCTCCAGTGGGTTTTCAGAGGTATTTAATAGCACAGGAGGATATTGCCCATCCTTCTTCTGTGAAGCAGCTGGTGGATTTGAACTGCATGCTTTTGGGATTACAGCACAGTTTCTTGCTACTAAGAAATTAAAAATTTCTTTGCTATGTACCTCTTATTCTGGGCTGTTGTTATACACCTACTGACTGATCACATATTCCTTTTAAGTGGTCTTTCCTTACTCTGTTCCAATGAAGTATTCATAAGTTATATCTTCTTTTCTTAATTTAACCCTAAACAAAATACCTATCCAGATTTACAACATTGGTGTTATTCAGTATTTGTCCTTTTGTTTGAGATATTTCACTCAGTATAATGTCCTCCAGGGTCACCCATGTTATGTAATATTCTGTGAGTTCCTTATTTTTCAGTGCTGCGCAATATTTCATTGTGTGAAGATACTTTGGTTTTTCTATCTATTCATTTGTTACTGAGCACTTGAATTGCTTTAGTCTCTTTGGTATTGTGAACAATGCAGCAATAAACATGAGTGTGCCAACATCTGTTTGGAGGGCAACTCAGAGGGAGGGAGAGGAGAAAGGGAGGAAATTATACAATAATGAATGGATTTTTTAAAGCGAACTGGAGAGGTAAGGAGGGAAATGTGCAAAACTGAATGAATGAAAATCCAACTTTCATTAAATTCACAATTAAAAAAAATTTAAAATTTTTTAAGGAAACCACCTTGAGTTTTTTTTTGCTTTTTTTTTTTTTGGCCCATTTGATTTTCTAATTAGATCCTTGCACATTTCATTAAGCTAAAAGTAATAAAGAACAAATTCAAGCCATGAGTTGAAATGCTTAAGGATGCTACAGACAAAATATTGAATGATTCAAGAAGCATTAAAAACAGCTGGAAAGAGTATACAGAGTCATTGTACCAAAAAGAATTGGCTGACACAGAATAATTTCAAGAAACAGAGGACGTTTAGGCTGTTCCGAAGGACTTGTCAAAAAATATAGCCTCAAGAATTGATAGAATACCAATTGAAATATTTTAGTTAACAGATGCTGCCCTGGACGTGCTCACCAAGTTGTGCCAAGAAATCTGGACAACAACTACTTGGCCAACTGATTGGACGATTTCCAAACTGATTGGATTATTCCCATTAAAAAAAAAAGTTGACCCCACAAAGTGTGGATATTATCAAACAATATCACTAATATCACACACTAGCAAAATCCTGCTGAAGATTATCCAGAAAAAACTGAACAGTAAGTTCAGTCAGACCAAGAACTACCAGAAATACAGGCTGGGTTTAGAAGAGATCATGGTACTGGGACATTGTTGCCAATGTCAGATGGATCTTGGCAGAAAACAGAGAGTACCAGAAGAATATCTGTGTTTCAATGACTATACAAAGGCATTTGACTGTGTGGATCACAATAAATTGTGGCTAACCTTGAGGAAAATGGGAATCTCAGTACTCTTGTTGTGCTTATATAAAACCTATACTTGGACCAAGAAGCAGTCCTTAGAATAGAGTAAGGAAACACTGCATGGTTCAAAATCAAGAAAGGAGTGCATCAGGGATGCAACCTGTCTCTGTACTTTTTCAATCTGTATGCAGAACAGATTATCCAGGAAGCACGGCTTTTTGAGGAGGAGTGTGGCATCACAATTGGAAGAAGACTCATTAACAACCTACAATATGCAGGTGACACAACCTTGTTTGCTGAAACTGAAGAAGACCTGAAACACTTGCCACAAAAGGTTAAAGACTATTATCTTCAATATGGATTGAAGCTCAACATCAAGAAGACAAAGATGCTCACCACTGGGCCTATTACCAGTACCATAATAAATGGAGAAGAGATTTAGGTTGTTAGCAATTACAGCTTGCTTGGATCCACAATCAACACTCCTAACACCAGCAGTCAGGAAATCAAAAGATGAATTGCGTTGGAAAAATCAGCTTTCATGGACTTCTCAGAGTGCTGAAGAGCAACAATGGCAGTTTAGATATAAAGTTCTGCCTAATCCAGGCCATAGTCTTCTCAATTATTTGTTATGTTTCAGAAAGTTGGACAATGACTAAGGATTACAAAGAAAAATAGATGCCTTCAAGTTGTGGTGCTGAAGAAGAGTCTTGAACATACTTTGGACTGCCAAGAAAACAATACGATCTCTCTTGGAGAGGATGAAACCAAGTCTCTCCTTGAAGGCTAGGATTTTGAAGCTCCACTTCTCTTACTTTGGGCACGTGGCCAGGAGAACTTGTTCATTGGAGAAGGACAACATGTTCTGAAGGGTGGAGGGACAGAATAGGAGAGGAAGACACTAGATGAGATGGATTGATAGAGTAACTGGGGCGATGGGGGTTGGTGTGTCAGAATTAGTAAGACTGACTGGCTCAGGACAGGGAAGGGTTCAGAGCTGCTGTACATAGGGTCACCATACATCGCAGGTGACTCAACCAATAATATTCTATGACAGATTTGGAAAAAGGAGTGTGGCATCCACTTCCTAAACAATTTGCCTCTAGAAATTCTGAACTTTGATAAATGTTGATAGCTGTAGAGGGGCTTTAGGCCTTTTGTCCATAGGGTCACTAAGAGTCATACTAGACTCAAAGGAAATCAAAAACAACAACAACAACAACAACATGACATCATATCTAAAACTTTTGAGTTTTGAAGATGTGTAACCAGTGTTTGGGCTCTTCCCCCAATATTTATCTCTTTGGTCTTGAACAAATAGAAAAAAATGTGATTTTTAATGACTTTCAGGTAGGTAGTCAAGAAGATTTGAAAGAAACAATCCTGCTGTTTTAGTTTTCTCTTGTTTTCTAATGAGAATATAGAGATGAGAAAATTTTGAGTAATAGGAATTATACAAAATGTTACTTGAGGCTGTTTTTCCTATTACAAGACTTTTAGCATCCATGATCTTGCTTCACCAAATACAGGTATTATGACTTCCTGTAAACATTTTAACAACCTTTAAGTTCACATCTTTCCACCTTCCAAATACTCTTTGAACAGGGACATTATTAAATTTAGGAATCATTCACAAAAGATAATTTTGTACTCAAATTCTGGGGTGTTTTATATGTTTTGATTTTTTGGGTTTGGTTTTGTTTTGTTTTACTATCTATTGTGAATTAGATTGATATACATAGCAATTTTTTTCTCTATCTAATAATTCTTACATTTTTAAATGATATTAATTATAGCTCTCACTTTCTAACAGTATCCTTTCTACTTCTTTGTTTCAGTTTCCATTCATTCTTCTTTCCTGCCTCTTTCACCATTCTGAGTTTGGATTCACTGTTAGGAAAGGCTATTTCTTGAAAGTGGCATCATATTTGAGAAGGTTGACAATGAGCAAAAGAGGCAACAGCCTCAAAAAATACTGCCTGGGAAAATACTACCGTGTTGACCTCTTGTGTTTGTTCTCAGAAACGTATAGGACAATGTTATTGTTTACCATATGCTATTACGATTATGTATCATGGAGTCAGAACCAACTCATAGCTAACGGGAGTGGGCTTTCAGAAGCCACATAATAGCACAGAAGGAGATTGTTTATTTTTATTCCAAGGAAAAGTTGGTGTTTTGTAACACCATGCCTTCAAGTTGGCAACATAACTCCCATGATGTTGCTGTGTTCACGAGTATAACCCATAGATACTCTATAAACTATAAACTTAAAACCTGTCCTATCCATACTATCCTCATCATTCCTCTACTTGAGCCCATTACTGCAGTCACTGTATCAATCCATTTTTTTGAGGCTGTTCCCTCTTTTGCTCATCCTGAACCTTTTCAAATATGATTCCACTTTCGAGAAATAGCCTTTCCTAATAGCGTGACGAAGTATGTAAGACGAAGATTCATAATCTTTGCCTCCAGGGTCCATTGTGGGTATATTTTCTGCAGGACATAACTATTGGTTATTTTGATCGAGCATAGGATATTCAATATTCTTCCTTAACACAACAACTCAAAGGCATAAATTCTTCTTCTGTTATCTTTATTCATTATTCAGATCTCAGATGCATAGCAAGTGATTGAATAGCCTGCAGCAAGTGCAACTTAGTCTTCCAATTAATGTGATTGTTTGGCAGTAGTTTGGAGAGGTCCTTGACTACAAATATCCCCAGTGCAATACATCTCCTGATCTCCTGACTGCTGGTATGAAGTGTATTGATTGTGGATCCATGTAAGATGAAGTTTTTGACAGTTTAAATATTTTCTCTTTCTGTAATGATGTTGCCTACTGGTCCAGTGGTAGGAATTTTTGTTTACTTGATGTTGACATATAATTCATATTGAAGGCTGTATAATCTTTGATCTTGCAATCCAGAGCTTCCTCATTTTCAACAAACAAGGTTGTTACATTTGCATAATACAGATTTTTAATTAGACTTCCTCTGATCCTGTTGCACGTTCTTCTTCATATTGTCCACATTTTTGAATGACTTGCTTAGTACACAAATTGAATAGGTCTGGAGAAATGATTGACTGCTCACATACACCTCCCTGATTTTAAATCACACAGTAATCCTATGCTCTGTTTGGATAACATCTTCTTTGTGTAGATACAGGGTTTGCATACACACAATTAAGTGTTCTGGAATTCCCATTTTTCTCAATATTAGGCATAATTTATTATGATCACAGAGTCTAATGTCTTTATATGGTCAATAAAGCACAAATAGACATTATTCTGGTATTCTTTGCTTTTATCAGTAACCATCTGACATCAGCAACAATATTTCTGGTACCACAGATTCTTCTAAACTCAGCTGGAGCTTCTCGCAGTTCTCTGTCAATGAGTTCTAGCTGGTTTTGTATGCTTTTCAGCAATATTCTTTTGTATATTTTTTGAATGATGTTGTTCAATAGTTTCCACATTCTTTTCGATAACATTTGAGGGAATGGTGAAAAATGGATTCCTCTCAGTTTCCCAAACAGCTTCCATCAAATTTCCTGGGTTAGACTGGTATGTTAAGGGCTATATCTTTTAGATGAAACATATCAGTTGGTATTTAATTGATTCCTGTTGTCTTATTATTTTGCCAATACCTTCAATGAAAAGAGAACATATTTCTTAATTACTATTCTCATGCTTTAATAAAGTATTTTCTGAAAGTTTTTACCATCAACCATTTCATTTTGGTCCAGTAACTCCATGCATTGTTTCGCCTTCTTTTGATGTTTCATAGGTCATTCAAGATTTTCCATATAGTATCTCTCAATAAAGCAGTTTGAAACTCATGTTTGCTTCTCAGTTCTTTCAACTTGAGACACACCACATAATACTTATTATTTTTATTATCCAATTCCAGATCTAAGTACATTCCATTGTAATACTTTGATTTCTCTTCTCAATCCAACCTTTAAAAACCTTTGATCAGTTCCCTTACTTAAGTGTTCCTTCCCTTTGTTTTGTTTCCTTAACATCCTCATAAAATTTTCAAAGCAGAAAATGATTTATACTAAAAACAGTCTCTATTCTTCCTTTTAAACTTAAACTACTTGGTGATGGCTAGCTTCTTTAAATAGGTTTCAGATTTTAAAATAAGTAACAAAGCAGTAGAGGAAGATATATTTTTACCAGAGTGCTCACCAGTTGTGCCAAGAAATCTGGAGAAAAACCACTTGGCCAACTGACTGGAAGAGATCTATATTTGTTCCCATCCCAAAGAAGGGTGACCCAACAGTATGGAAACTATAGCCCAATCTCATTGATTTCACGTGCAAGCAAGATTCTACTGAATATTATCCAAAAACGACTGGAACAACACATCAACAGAGAACTGCCAGAAGTCCAGGTTGGGTTTAGAAGGGGTCGTGGTACTAGCTATATTGTAGCTGCTGTTAGAAGGATCTTGGCTGAAAGCAGGGAATACCAGAGGAATGTCTATCTGTGTTTCATTGACTATGCAAAGGCATTTGATTGTGTGGATCATAACAAACTGTGGCTGACTCTAAGAAGAATGGGAATTGATCGTTCTAATGAAAAATCTATACTTGAAACAGGAGGCAGTCGTCAGAACAGAGCAAGGGAACACTGCATGGCTCAAAATTGGGAAGGGCGTACACCAGGGATGCATACTTTCTCCATACCTTTTCAATCTGTATGCAAAACAGATTATCTGGGAGGCTGGGCTCTATGAGGAGAAACGTGGGGTCAAGATTGGTAGACGATTTATCACCAATCTGTGTTATGCAGATGACACAACCCTGCTTTCTGAAACTGAGGAGGACCTGAAGCACCTGCTGCAGAGGGTCAAGAACTGCAGCCTCCAATATGGATTGA
>NW_006399783.1:841339-842052 GCF_000299155.1 Elephantulus edwardii | reverse complement strand
TTTACTAACTTACATACTCATTGAATCATTCTTCCTTTGAAAATGGGACAACTGATTATAGATGGAGAAAAGATTAAGTGACAGATAAAGATTGAAGCTGTCATTAATCTAATTTTATTTGGATCCACAATCAACACCTAAAATAACAACAGTCATGAATTCAAAGATGAGATTATTGGAAAAATGTGCTGTTAAAAACCACTAAAATGTAATAAAGAGCAAGAGTGTCACTTTAAAGACTATGGAGTGCTTGATCTAACTCATGGTCCTTTTAAGTATTTCTATGCAGTTAAAATGTATACAGTTCAAATTAGAAATTTTGCCATTAGTATGAAACTTTGTTTTTGTATGTTGTCAGGTTTATTTTGATTCATAGAAACCCTATATGATAGAGAACTGCTTCAAAGAGTTTCTTAGCCTATAAACTATGAAGAAGATTGCTAAATCTTTCTCCAGTGGAGTTGTTAGATGAGTGTGAAGCATCAGACTTTTGGTTAGTAGCTAAGTATCATACTCTTGCATTAACAGAGCTCTTACACATGATACTAAATAAAGGTTTCTCTTTCAGTCTACATCTTGAAATGAATACGGCACATGAAATTTTGACACGGCTGAGCTGCGCTGTACCTGTGTCATATTGTAAATCACTGAGACTAAAAAGTACTTATCTTTTTTTGCTTTTTCAACCATTAATGAATAGATCACTCTGGTGG
>NW_006399783.1:825098-841239 GCF_000299155.1 Elephantulus edwardii | reverse complement strand
GGGAGTGTCAGAGACAGTGTGATTGGCACAGGACAGAGCAGAGTTGTTGTACAGGGCTGTTGTACACAGGGACGCTATGAGTCACAGGCGATTTGACGGCACATAACAACAACAACAATTTTCTTTCCTTCCATTTTAAAATGTAAATATACTATGAAGGAAATAAAGAAAACAATCCTGAAGCACTCCTGTCTTAGTTTAGTTCCCTTGCTCTGTTTGCACAGCAGTGTTTTGGTCTAGGTCTAAGTTTCACATGAGCACAATTAAATGCTCTGAGCATTCTATTTTTTTCAACGTTAGCCACTAATACAATTAAAAAGATAATAAATATATATAACACATATATAATTAACATATAATTTGTTATGATCTACACAGTCAAAGGCCTTTATGTAGTCATAAAGCACAAATAGACATTTTCTGGTATTCTTACTTTCAGCCACGATCTAGCTGACATCAGCAGTGATATCTCTGATATCATTCTCTAAATCCTGTTTGAATTTCTGGCAGTTCCCTGTCTATGTATTGTGTAGCCATTTTAAAAATCATCTTAAGCAGTATTTTGCTTGTATATAATATTAATAATATTGTTCAATAGTTTACACATTCTGTTGGATCACCTTTCTTGGGAAGGGAAACATATATGGACCTTTCCCAATCTGTGCGCAGACTCTGTATTGCAAATTTCCTGGCTTAGACTGGTGAGTGAGTCTAGAACTGCATCTGTTATCTTAAACAAGTCAATTGGTATCCCATCGATTCCTGAGGCCTTATTTTTTGCCAATGTCTTCAGTGTAGCTTTAACTTACTCCTTCATTACCATTAAGAGATAGTTTAAGTTTGTTGTTGTTGTTAGGAGCCATTGAGTCATAGAGGACTCATAGCAACCCTATGAACGAAAGGCCTGAGCACTGTTCATACATAGAATTTCCAGAGGCAAGCAATTTCGGAAGTGGATGCCGCTCCTGCTTCCAGGCTTGTTTTATTCGGGAAGCTCCAGCAAACTCTGTCTACCAAGGGTAACCATTAATTACCACGTACTCTTTGTCAATGCTTTCAGTTCATCAATAATCTGGCTTATGTAAACGATACAACTTTATTTGCTCAAAGTGAAGAGGACTTTAAGCATTTGTTGCAGAAGATCAAAGAATACAACTTTCAATATGGATTGCATCTCATTGTCATGAAAATAAAAGTTTTTACCACTAGACTAATATGTAACATCATGATGGATGGAGAAAAGATTGAAACTATCAACATCTTACTTGGATCTGTAATTAAAACCTTTGGAACCCTCAGCCAGGAAATGTGAAGAAGTACTGTATTGAGGAAATTTGCAGTTAGAGACTTCTCTTAATTTTTTGAGAATTTTTCTCGATTTTCTTTTTTTAATAACAGGTTGAGGACTAAAATGTGTCTGCTTCAGGTCATGGTACTTCCAGTAACTTGAATCTGAGAGCTGGACAATGAGTAAGGATGACAAAAGAAGGATGGATGCCTTTAAGCTTTTGTCCTGAAGAAGAGAGGTGACATTATATGAATGGCCAAAATAAACAAACAAATATTTCTTGGAGAGAATGGAGCCAGAGAGCTCTTTTGGAGGCAAAGATGATAAGGTTTAGCGTTACAGACTTTGGGCATTTTGCTCGGGAGACTCTTCCTTGGAGAGGGACATGATACTTTGAAAGGTGGAGGGTTGGCAGAAGAGAGGAAGGCCTTCAACCAGGTGGAATGTCATGGTGACTGACACAATGGCTCTAATTTTGAGGATGGCTCAGGATTGGACAGGGTTCTATTGATCTGTTGTTCACAGAGTCACGATAGGTCTTAATCAACTTGATGGCACCTAACAACAATAACGACATATTATGAAGACGTTTTTAGTGTTATAATAGACACTCAATACTTTCTTTGGGAAATTAATCTGAATTAATAACTTCACAGAAAACATTTTTTAATCTATTCTGTTTTTCAAATGTATTTGCACAATTTTGAATTTAATTCTATGTCCTTTAAAGCCAAGGGTCATTTAACTAATGAGCAGAACACATTAATCTACAATTAAAAGCTCATTGCTTAGCAGAAAACACAGTACCTTAAGAAAAGGTGATAAGTTTTTCAAGGCAAATGCCACACTGATTTGCCAAATTTGACCTTGTCATTCCGTTTTACAAGTAATATTCAATGGTGGATGTTCTTATAGTTTTTAATTTCTACCAAGTAAACTTAAACTCATGGCAACTCCATGAGTGCAGAGTTGAAGTGTTCCAAGGGATTTCTTTCAGAAGTAGATCCTTAGGCTTGTTTTCTGAGGGGCCCCTCAGTGGCTTCACTCCTATACAGTAGTGAAGCATTTGGCACTTTGTATAACCCGTGGTCTCCTTCAGGGAAAGATATCCCACATTATTTAAGTGTGTAAATATTTATGTATAATACATGGGGTTTATTTAGTCAATTTGGCTTTATCAACATCAAATATAATCTTCTAATTTCGTATTTTAAGATGAGAAAATATAACTCAGCACAGCAGATTTCCAACTTATCTATCTATCTATCTATCTATCTATCTATTCACTCTTAGAGGTCTCTATAGAGTCTAAAATTTCTGTACCTCTGACATAAGTGATTTTATCTGAAAAACGGGTAAATACATATGCATATATATTTGTGCAACCATTAAACATGTAGCTTTCAAATGAAAGGTTAGAAATTGAAAAATGCAGACAGCTCTGTGGGAGAAAAGCCTTCATAAACTGGTCCTATAAAGATTTAAAAAAATAAAATCAGCTATGTAAAAGATGTGGCAGTCTTCTTCCATAAAGATTTACAGACTAGGAAACCCTATGGGGCAGTTCTGTACTGTCATATGGGGTTGTTACGAGAATGAATCAACATGACGGCAACCAAAACAACAGCCATACACAATAGTTGATAATAAAGAGAAAATAACTTGTTTCATATAAATGCTGCTACCTATGAGCCCATGTCAGCTTTCCAAACACTTTCTACCTTAGAGCACACCCAGGAGAATAGCAGCCAAGTAGGGAGTTTACTTAAAAGATTGTCATAAACAGGAGCATTTGAAATTTAAGCATCCAGCTATCTCCACTTTGAATCCTCTGGGCTCTTATTTCCATTAAATCTAACTTTTCTGAAGATTAGTTTAGATTAAATCCTAGAATTGACATTTGAGACACCTGTCCAAGACTGTACTTAATAAACGATTCAATCCTTCCCTTTGGCATTACTAGAACTCGTCTTGCTTTATTCAATAAACAGCAAACATGCCAGATAATTTCACCATGCATTTGCTTAGTTCTGGGAAGAAGAATTTTGCAGGGATTCAATCTTATTATTTAGATAGACTATTTTAAGCTAATGATTGAGTTACCTGGTGACATTTATTGCAGGTGTTAGAAACCACATTAATGACAGAGTTTGAGACAGGGGCTCTGCAGAGCAGAAATTCATAAACCAAGATGTCCATGTGAAAATTTGGCCTGGCTTTTGGTCTGCCTTGCCTGTGCTCATGTAGAATTCAGTAAGAGAAGCAACACCTGAAACTCTGATCATTCAGCCTTCACTGGGTAAGTGAACTAGCTATTGTGACTTATATTGTCAGAATTGAAAACAATAAACTTGAAGGAAATAATGGTTAAAAGAAAACAGTACAAAAATAGATATTGCTAGCACTTATTAATGATGTACCTTTGCTATTATTCTTTTTAATTTATCGTCTTCATTCTTCTAGCCTTCTAACATGAGTATGACACTTTGGGTGTGGAATGTGAAATAGAAATATTCAGAAATTCTATTAAAATTTAAGACATTACCCTGTCTTTTCCTGTACAAACCAACATGACTATGTATGTACCTGTCATTTAACCCCATTGGAACTATTTTTCCTCATTTATAAAAATAAAGAGTTAGATTAGCTCTCTGAAACTTTCCTTTAGAGCTAATGTTCTAATAGTTCTTTTTGTCTGCTTTATACAGAGTGATGTGCAATAATTTTCACTTTTCAAACTACTTGCTATAACCCAAGAAGAGATTTTACACCTTCTGTCTGTTACCTCTACAAATTCATTACTCCCTATCCTCTCTCCTTTATAGCCTGACACAATGGTGGTCTTGTCCATGCCTTTCTATGGCCCTTGGTATATATTCACTTTCTTTTATCTAGAATGCTCTTCCTCAGAGATGCATTTTCTAACTACCTATACAAATCTTACCATAAAGGAAAACTCCAAAACAAGGATCCAAGTATAAATAATTTACCTGAGAAGTGAAAAGAAATAGCACAAGGTGAGTGATGGTTTGGAAAAGGGAAAAGAAGAGTCTACACAGAGGGTATGATTAAGCTGCCAACACTGTGGGAGAACAAAATTCAATTTTTGAAAAAAAATATATATACAATATAATCTTCAATTTTTGAAAAAAAATATATATACAATATAATCTTAGAATTGGACTTGCAAATATCTTTCCTAACTGATAATATTGTGATATTGTTGTTAGGTGCTGTTGAGTCAACTACAAATTCATGTGGCTTTAGTGGTGCATTCCTTCTGTGTTGGTGTGGGAAGGCTCTGGGTCAACTTTGGCTGGCTGGAAGCCTCTTGCTGAGAACCAATGAGAGCCTGAAGTGTGGGCCTGTGGCCTTTTAAAATTCATCTGGGCCCAAGGGCCTGGTTGTCATTGTTTATGAAATGAACACTCCTAAGTGGTACAGCACTTTTCTATCATTTTTCTGTATTGAGGCAATTTTGGATTGCTGTGATACTGAACTTTGTGTCATTGCTTTGTCAAGTGTCATAATGGTTACACATGGTTGACAATATCTGGTTAGCTAACAGATTAAAACAGACTTGGAAGCAGGAGTGGCATCGGATTACTAAATATGCCTGTGGAAACTCTATGAAACTAGAAAAAGGACAAAAGTTAGTAGTTAATAGAACAAGGTTAAAATCTTTTGTTTACAGTGTCAGTACAAGTTAGCCCTTAACAACAACAACAATATGCATTACCAAACCCTTGTTTTCCATTTGGGACTTCCATTGGCCCCATTCTGTATGATGGCACTTTTGTTATGTTGAAGATCTGTGTGGATTGTTTCATTGTTTAAGCCTCTTGTTTAGAGTCAACAAGACCTTCAGAAGGACACTTGCCCTTTTCTCCATTTTGGAAACTGAGTGAAGCTACAGACTCTGTAGGATGGGTTCCCTTGTTTTGGATAAGGGTCATTGTGGAATTTTTTTTTTGTTTTTTGTTTATTTGATTGTTATTTCTTATTACTAGTAAGGCCTTTTGTTTAGAGCCAACAAAACCTCCTAGAGGGGGATTATCTTTTAATCCTTTGCCACTATATTTTGGAGGAACATTCTTCAAAGTCATATAGTACTCTTCTGTCAATTTTCTGTGCTGAGGTAATCTGGGTTGCTGTGATGTTGAACCTTGTGCCATTGGGGTTTCAAATGCCATAGCAGTTACCCATGGTGGACAGTGTTTGGTGGAGGTCCTGGATTTAAGACAGGTTAGGAGGCAGGAATGGCATCCAGTTCCTAAACCACATGCCTCTGGAAACTCTATGAACTTGGAGACATGATAGTTATAGAAAGGCCTCTGGTCTGTTGTTCACAGAGTCGCTATGAGTCCTGAGTGACTCTACAGCACTCAACAATAACGAACTGATAATGTTATGAACATTGTTGTTAGGTGCTGTTGAGTCAACTAAGACTATGGAAACTCCACAAACAACAGATTGAAACCTTTCCTCATCCTGTGTCATCTGCTCAGTCTCTGAGATTGTTGAGTCCATTAGTGCAATCACTGTCAATACATCCTATTAAGAACTTTCCTCACTTTAATTGATCTACTGTTCTGGGCATGATGCATTTTTCCAAGAACTGACCTTTTTTCATAAAAGGCCCAATATATATGAGACAGAGTTTAATTTCCTCCAAGACAGATTTGTTTGTTAATGTGGAGTCCATTCAGTACTCTTCACAGACACCACACTTCACATTCTTCTTTACTCATTGTCTAACTTTTAGCTCTTTTCCATTGCATCACAATTAGCAGATCATGTCTTGCATATCAGGTAAGTACATCCTTGCAATGGGGTGGAAGTGTTGTTACTTTCCATTCATGTCACTTCTGTCATAGGCTAGGTCACACTAGAATTACTTTGGCTTCAGGCAAGATAGACATGTAAGTACTGCTGGTTGAAGACCTGAGAGTACTTTAAGATACAAAATGTATATGGAAGTCATTGTTGATATTGGTTCTTTGATCTTCTATACATTAGCCAATGATGACTTTTCTACATATGAACTCTAAATTGTTCACTTATTAATAGCATAGCCTAATAATACTAACCTAATGATTCTACTAGTGTCAAACTGAAAATTGATACATTCAATTATTTTTAGTACAGCCCAAGTAAGCAGATTATTAGGCGCACAAATCCTGTCTTGCATAATCTGAAGAACTGAGACCAACACCTGCTGGTCACAGATAAAATAAATCCTGTTTATAAAGATAAAAGATCCCAAGATGCTGCTGTTCTTCAATGCTCTCTGACCATTTTACTCTTTGTTATGTTGCTGATGGATGCTGCCTAAATGCGTAAGCACATTCTTGCATGTTCTCTGATTGCTGTCTCACTTGCTCTTGAAACTACGTGAAACTGCATCCTGCCAGTAACTCCTGTTATTGCACTTTGGTCAATAGATGGCTTGTTTTGTAGCACTCATATATCATGGACATATATTTTTCTATGTCAGCCCACAAATCCTTTGAATTTACAGATCTAAAATGAATAGATTCTTCTCAAACATTCACCACACAAATTGAAAAGTATTTTTTTCCTCCGTCTCATATAACTTGCTACTTATTGTCATTCTGCAACAAAACAGACAAGAAAACCCTAAGGGGCAATTTTATTTCCTCACATGAGCTTCTTGAGATTCAGCCTACACAATGGTACCTAAAGACAACAAATTGGTATTACATATTGAATTACTTACTTTGAGAGATAATGCAGTATTTGAGCATGTATAGACTTCAAAGCCAGGCTATTTGTCTTTGAGAGAAGCCTTTAAGTATACTAGTTGCATAATGTAGGACTCTGGTGTCACGGTCCATAGGGAGTTGAGCAGCTAACCCAAAAGCAATAGTCTTCTGATGATCTAAACACACTAGGAACTCTTGGGCAAAAGCTGAGCAATCTCCCATGTGATTTATAGTCTCAGTATCCCACTGAAAATTAAGGTGTGAGTTTCTTTTAACCTGATGAGGACAATGAGTTTGAGTTTTGAATTGCATATTATTGGCCTAGCAAGGTAAGTGTTGGACAATTCATTAAAAGGTCTGAAATTTGGATCCTCCAGCCATTGAAAAGAAGAAATGTGAGGAGTCTCCTCCTGTTAATATTTATGGTTTCTGAGACCCCATGGTGCATTGTCATGCGTTGGAATCGAGTTAACAAATTGAGTTCAGTTTGTTTTTGGTTTTTTGCTCAGTTTGCTTGTTTGTAAAATGAGCATAATAAGAGATATCTCCTCAGAGAGTTTCAATGTCTAGCACATTATTACTTTCTTAGTGTTAACCATTATTGTGATTACTTATTTATGTATATCTACTCACAAGAACAAAGCTCAAACATCTGTTTGTTTGTATCATTCTTGTATCTTCAGGGTCAAGCAAACAGCATAATAGTTGTCCCATGTGTCCAAATGAAGCAATGAGTGAAAACTATTTCTCACAATACTACCTTTTTTTTTTTACTTCATTCCTTAAGAAATTTATCTTTCTTAAGTTGAAGTCTTCAGCAATGAATGTCCGTTGTCTCCTGCTTTTTAGGGAGTTCTGGTGGCACGTTCCTAGGGAGTTATACTGCAATTCAAAGTCAGTGCCTTTGTGGAGGTTCTAAGCTACCAGAGGCTCCTTGGAAGAAAGGTGAGCCATTCATTGTCTCCTGTGTGGGTGACAGTCTTCAAAACTCTACTAGAGGGTCAGCACTGAATCAGTTCTGACTCAAAAACAATGAGGTTGAGTTTTTAAGTTACTTTTCCTCCTAGCACTTTTGGTTTTTTTTTTAAAAGTCATTTTTTTAAAAATATCCCTCTAGAATCTGTTCTACTTACCATAAACTACCAAGGTGCTTCTCCCCCATGATTCACTTATTATGCATTTAACACATTCTATTGTAATTATTTGCTTACTGGTGATTTCCTTTAGGATGAAAATGAATTATATTTGGGGTTTTGTCCCTAAGCACATAGCCAAAACCAAGTGCTCAATAAATATTTGTGAAATGAGTGAATAAATTTACCCAGTTAATTGTTTTGAGGCATGACAACTAATCCTCTAAATCCTGCTGAGATCGCCCTCTGGTGTGTGAAGTATAAGCAACTGGGGATCTTCAAAAAAGAGATATTTGTCTCAGCTTTAGAATCTGAATTGTCTTGTAAGATCTAAACATTTGATGTGCCTTGGGTATCAGTGAAAACATGTCATTCCAGAATAAGTGCTCTTCAAAAGCCTTCTCTCTCTCCTCTCTCTCTCTTTTGTTTTTTTCTCATTTTTGTGAATGGAAAGATGGCTCACACTGATATTAATGATGGAGAAGCTTCTTTAAGGATAATGAAATTTTCTGCTACTATACGCTGACATGATGATTTGCTTCCCCTTAAGTTTATCTATTTAGTGACATGAGGTCAGAGTTGATATGACAAATTGTGCTACAACAGAAGCACGATAAAAATATTGTACAATATTCTGTCATGCATTAGCCTTTGTTTTCTGTTTCGTTTCCAATTAATTTATTCCAACTTCCATGAATAACTTTTGGTTATATTATGACAAATGAAAGTTGTCATATTTTATATTTTATGCCTTGAAATAAAATTTACTATTGAGTCAATTACAATTCAGAATGGCTTGTTTCCAAGGCTGTGAATCTTTATGGAAGGAGACTACTACATGTTTCTCTCTCATCAGTTAACCACTATACCATCAGGAATCCTACGATATATATATGTTGTTGTTGACTACCTTTGAGCTGAGCAAAAGGCCTAAAACCCCTTTACAACTATCAATATTTATCCAAGGTCATAGTTTCTGGAGGAATATTGTTTAGGAAGTAGATGCCACTCCTGTTTCTACCTATCCATATGTATATAGAGAAGCTGTAGGTTAAATCATCACACAGAACATCTCTAGAAAATCCAGGAATACACAGAGAACACATCAAAATATCTCAGTATGAACAACAAAAGATGAAAGACTGGGGAAATGCAAAATTCTTTGTATCTGTGATTCAACTGAAAATTTTTACTCTCCCATAAATCACAAAGTTGGATAAGTTTTTGATTTGTTTTATCCAAGATTTTTCTTTTGGTTTATAAGTGAAAAACAAGAACATTTTTGTCAAACTTTAATAAAATAATAATAAAGCATGTGGTTCTGAAATAAGGCTTCTCAAATGCTCAGATTTTATCCCCTATAGGCAAACAGATAATCCCCAATTTATTATGAAATGTTTCTTCTAGCAAGTTTATTGCTAATTGGGTTCTTTTGTGAGTTCAGGTCCTAGAGGGCTAGAGAAATGTCTGATCTCCTCACTCTCTACTTCTTATTTCATCTCTAGTTCCCCACAACAGCCTTTATTTTTCTTCCGTATATTTCTTCATTAATCCCATATTTTTGCTTCATTATAAGTTCTTCTGGTATTTGTAATCTAACCCATTCTTATAAGATTCAATCATCCAGGGTTAAATAAAACACCTGCCTCCAAATATATATCAATCAATCCTTGACACATTTTGTTCTTTATTTTTCTTCTTATCATAAAATCTAGGAGGGGAAAATGTGTATAAATTTTTCTGTGTTCTCAAATGCCCAGTGTAATCAATTATTCCTTATTTTTTTCTTTCCTTCCTTCTTCCACTTATCTGTATTTCTTTTATTTATCAGTTATTTAAATGACATAGTAGTATTTTCCCCCAGATCTCTCATGCTGAACATCAAGGTTGATGAAATAAGAAGAATTTATATGTACACCTTGAGTTCTATTTTAAAACACAGTCATCCTAAATATCATCTTAGCTTTTCCAAATCCCTCTTTGAATTAATATCATTTAACATCTGCTATCAAGTTATATAAAAATACAGGGCCATTCAGTTTGGGTGGGATTATTTGTTAGTTAAATTGCATTAGTTTCTAATTAGATAATTATTTCTCATATTTTCAAGTTCATAAACGTGATGTATAAGGTCATATGGTTGTAATAGTTGTTTCTATAAATTAATATAATTACAGCATGATAGCAGAAACTGAAACAAAATTAGAATGAACACAGATGAGGTGATTTTTATAAAAGCTGCCTGTCCATGCTCTAGCAACCTAATTTTCTGAAACATCTCACATGGTGGCTCTTACTATAATGAAACTCTCCTCAATGATTTTATTTATAAAACAATAGCCACAGAGATACATGGAATTTCATGGTTCAGTGATCACCATCTAACCAATTCTTATAAGATTCAATCATCCAAGGTTAAATAAAACACCTGCCTCCAAATATATATTACCTGAGGTTTCTTTGATTTCAATCACAAAACCAACCAACTGACCTTAGAGATGTTAAGGATAGATGAGGAATGGAGATTTAAGACATTGACTCTCTAACTCACTTAACTGTATCAGAAAAAAAATGCAGTTTAGAATAAACCTTCCAAAACCAATAATATATGAAACAATCAATTCATTGTCTCTCAAAACATAGTAACTTAAAAAAATTACCTTGATGCATGTTATGAGATTAAAATTGGTAATAATAATCAAACAAAAAATTTCATGTATTGAT
Organism: Elephantulus edwardii; assembly: GCF_000299155.1. NCBI lineage: Eukaryota > Metazoa > Chordata > Mammalia > Macroscelidea > Macroscelididae > Elephantulus > Elephantulus edwardii. The sequence continues at coordinate 830,368 of NW_006399783.1, read as the reverse complement.
CCAAAGAAGATATTTATCTATAGAGATTTTTTAATGCATTTTAAATGGAGTGTTTCTAAGACGTGTATGTTTTGGTATACTTAATTTATTCCTTAATCTCATATCTTATACATAGTGGATTTAAGTAAATTTCTATTTACTAAATATATTAATTACATATGTTGCTAGATAGGTTCGTTTAAAGTAAATACTAAGATGAATTGTCTACCAGTAGCAAAGACATCTAATTTTAGTCTCAGCAATTGATCCTTTGCTGTATGAACTTCACTACCTTTCTATTCCTGCCACCAACCTGATACCTTCTCCTCAACCACCAGAATATGACTAACTCTCCAAAGATGCTAATTACCAGTTTCTGCAAACTTACAAAACTCCTGCAGTTGTCAATGCCTGTTCTTTGTGTATTGTAACCAAATACATCTTTAAGAAGAGATGGTATTTTCCTTCTAACACTCCATGATCTATAAGTTAAAATTTGTTATTGAGTATATGGGTTCAAAACTGTACTTAGCCACAGTGTGTTGCATATCGTTGTTACATAATGTGACGTCGGAACCAATTTAACAGCTGACTCTTCAGCAGATATTCTGAGGAGTGAAATACATGGAAGGACATGGCCCATTTTTCTCCCACAGACCAGCTGGTGGATTCAAACCAGATGCTTTTGGGTTGGCAGTGCAGGTTTTTACCATAAGGCCACAAGAGCTCCTTATTGCATATTCTTTTCACTGTTATACACCATCAAGTCAGGACCAACTCATATCTAATTCTCCAGCAGTTTGTTCAGCCAGTAAATCATACAGAATGTAACTGTCTGTCATTGTCTCTGAGTATAGTTTTTGTTATTATGTGTCATCAAATGGCTGGTAACTACCCTGAACTCTGTTCTATCTCGAGCCAGTTTCATTATCTCTAACACACCTATCCCTGTTAACACAGCCACTGGATCAATCCATCTCATCCAAGGTCTTCCTCTCTTGCACTGACCCTCCATTCTTCCAAGCTTGATGTCCTTCTTTAAGAGGGCAACATGTCCAAATATGTGAGATGAGGCTTCAAAATCCTTGCCTCCAAAGAGCAGCCTAGTTTCATCCTCTCCAGGACAGACTTGTTTGTTTTTTAACCAGTACTTGCTATGTTCAATACTTTTCTCCAGCACCACAACTTAAATCTATCAATTCTTTTTTTTTTATTGTCCTTATTCATTATCCAGCTCTCTAGTGCACAGCAAGGTAATTGCAAAGACTAGAGCTTGGATTATGCACATCTTAGTCTCTAGACATACAATGTTGCTCTATGCTACCCGAACACCACAAGGTCTGGAGGTGACCACCCTAATGCTGCAAGGTATAGCATCTCATTCTACCTCATAGAGTCTGCTCTGCTGCACGGAGCCTGCCCCATCTTGTGGTGACCATCCTGCTGCGTGGAACCCATTGTTCCTGCACCAGTATCACAGGGGATTGGAGAATAAATGGAAGGAAAGAGGTAGTGGGAAGTCTGAGTCATCAAACAAGAGTTGGCTGTGGCAGGGGATGGGTGATGTCTGAAAGGCAAAGAGAGGGAACTGGGCTGAGTGCTAGAGGATGGAGTAAGGTTGAGAACACAACCCATGCACTTAAGGGGTGAATCTTAGGAACAAAATATATCTTTTAACTACATAATCCATTCAGCACTTTTGAGTAAAACACTTATATGTCAAATATTGCTTTAAAGCTATAATGACTCAATGACTGGTGTTACGTGGGTAGGGTCAGAGACAATGAAATTAGCTCAGGATATAGCAGGGTTCAGAGCTGTTTTACATAGGGCACTATGAGTTGGAATCAACTTGATGACACATAACAATAATAACAACAACAAGCCGAAAGATTGGCCATCCACTTCCAAAATAGTAGGACTTTGAAAATCCTATGTACAATAGAGCACATTTAGACTAGACTAGCAGACACAGCACCTGAGTCTGAGCCTTCTTATTGGGAATCCCAAAGGAGAAGGAATATTTGCAAACAGACACTATAGTGACTGGAACATAGAATTTAAAAAAAATGTGAATGCAGGAATATTGGAGATTGTTAAGGAAGAAATGGAACACATAAATGTTGACATACTAGACTTTCATGAGGTGAAATGGATTAATACGGGAAATTTAAAATCAGACAATTATATGATCTACTATGCTGGAAATGAAAGGGTGAGGGAAAACAGCATTGCATCATAGTTAAAAGGACCATTTTTTGATGCTCCTTGGAATACAATGTTGTGACAGGATAATATCCGTATGCATGTAAGAAGATTTGTTAATATCACTATCATTTAAATTTATGCACTAACAACCAGAAACAAAGAGGAGGAAACAGATGACTTCTACCAACTACTGCAATTGTAAATAGAGCAAACATGTAACCATGATACATTAGTAATAGTGGGTAACTGAAATGCAAAAGTTTGGGAACATGGTAGAAGGACCAGCATTCAGGAAACAGAGAGTGGGTTACAGAAATGAGTCTGGAGAGAGAATGATAGAATTTTGAGTAATCAATGATTTATTCATTGCAAACACCTTTTGCAAGAATCACAAATGCAACTATACACATGGACCTCACCATATGGCTTATACAGGGATCAGATTACATTTGTAGGAAACAAAATTGGAAAAGCTAAATATCAGTCATGAAAATTAGGCTGGTGCTAATTGTGGAACAGATCATCAACTACTCATATGCAAGTTCAAACTGAAGCTAAAGAAAATAAAATCAAATCTCCAAGAACCAAAGTTTGGTCTTGACTCTATCCCTCCTGAATTTAAAGACACTCAGGAACAGATTTGAGGCCTTGAATACTAATGAAACAAGACAAGATGAACTATGGGAGAATATTATCCATGAAAAATGCTAAAGATCATTATGAAGATGGAGGATGAAGACCACGATGGATGTCAGAGAAGACTCTGAATATTGTCTCTGAATATCTGAATTCAAAACTTCACTTAGCCACAGTGTATATTACATATCATTGTTGCTGTTCTATGCTGTGGTGTCAGAACCAACTCATAGCTGCTTCTTCAGCAGGTGTTCAGGGAGAGTAAATCATGTGGGAAGAGATGGCTCATCTTTCTTCCTCAATCAGCTGGTGAATTCAAACCATGTGCCTTTAAGTTGGCAACACTGCTCCTTATCCCAAAGCCAGCTGAACCTTTGTTGCATATTTTTGTTATCAAGTATAATAAAGTAATAAATATGTAATTGTTGCTATTAGGTAACAGTGAGACAAATAATCATATTATGAACAACAAATCTGAGCTCAGACCTATTTTGTGCCATTCTCATCATATCTGACATACTTTAGCCCGTTGCTACAATCGCTGTGCCACTCCATCTTAGTGAGGGTCTTCTTCTCTTTCACTAACTAACCCTCCACTTTCCAGGCATAATGTGCCTCTCTAATGAATAGACTCCCCTAGCAACTGGTTCAAAATATGGGAGATGAAGCTTTGTCAGCTTTGCCTCTAAGGAGCATTCTGACTGCACTTTCTCCAAGATCCATAAATTAAGGAGTATACTTAAAGAGTGATCAAATATTACAATGCATTCTTAATGGTTAAATATAACTGATAGTCTAGATAAAGCTGTTCAAAGTATGGGGGAAATATTAGCACATGCGATAAAGCTCATAAAAACCCACAAATAGTTCAAATTTAATTCTTTTAATCTATAAATATTAAAAATATTTGAGGGTGATTCCAATATTAGCTAACACAGGAATTGAAAAAAATTAAAAAGCCAGATCACCTAAGGAGCGTCTCTTCTTCCCAAATGATAAAAAGGCAAAATCAAGAAAGAAGGGAAAAAAAGAGTCTGAAACAACATAACTTCGAGTTAGTTCATGCAGGGACTGATGGACGAAGACTGACATCAAGGAAATCGAATTCTGTAACCTTATGCCCTCCAAAATCACGATGGAACACCAGGACTGGTGATCCTATTAGTGAGTCAACTTGCCTCTCTTTAAGTGTCAAAGGGGAAGTCTCCACACAGCAAAAGACCCCAAAACACCATGAAGCTTCAAAACTTTTAAGCCATTATACCTAAAGCCTCATTTAATTTGTATACAAAATATCAATTTAAATAATAGAGATGTTATTTCAAATGTAATAACAACAAGATACAGTAAGACACTGAACAATATTAAGTGTAATTGACCGTATATTTAATTTTACATTGATGTAGAACTATGTCCTTTGTCCTTTACTCCCTTTGAGAACAGCTCATTCAGCATATTTTATATTCAAAAGATAATTTCATTTAAAGTTCATTCAAACCTAAGCTTGGAATTTTTACCGATACTAAATTATTTTGTTTAAAAAATCAGCACAATTCGTTGCCATGAAAATATTACCATCTAAAATGTGGCGTTGAAAGAAAAAATGAAGCCTCCTATATATTTTTCCTGTATTTCAAACTCAAATAATGCCTCCTAATGAGATTATATTCTTAAATTATATTATTATCTTTAAAATATTCTATAGTAGCAGCTAAGTGTACTAACACATGCTTGCAATAATTAATTTAACCTAAAACCATTTCTGAAAATGGTGCTGGGTCTCTAACCTACCATTCTGGGACCCTCCATTGTAAGAGTATTCACACATGTGTACACACACACACACACACACACACACACTCTCTCTCTTTCTACATATTTTGTATGTGTGTTTTCATCATAGAAATGAAGGTTTTCAAATTATTGAGAGTGATGATTCCCTATACTCAAATGTTGTTTGTTGTTGTTATATGCCTTCAAGTTGCCTGTGACTCATAGTAACCTATATTACTAGGACAATAGCTCTGAATCCTACCCTATCCTGGACCATTCTGCCTGTATCCAACACATCTACTCTATTACCCCAGTTACTGTGTCCATTCACCTTATCTGGAGTCTTCTTCTCCTGTGCTGTCCCTCCACCTTTCCAAGCATGATGTCCTTCTCCAAAAGCCAGACACTCCTGGTAACATGCTCAAAGTATGTGAGGTGGAGCTTCAGAATCTTTACCTGCAAGGATCAACTCAGTTTCACACTCTCCGGGACAGTGTACATACATTTAAATCTAGAATCAGGTTTAGAACTGTTGCATTTCAATTTCTTTCCAATAAAGTTTGTATCAACTATTTGTCCTTTACTAACTTACATACTCATTGAATCATTCTTCCTTTGAAAATGGGACAACTGATTATAGATGGAGAAAAGATTAAGTGACAGATAAAGATTGA
>NW_006399783.1:786777-823693 GCF_000299155.1 Elephantulus edwardii | reverse complement strand
GGCAATGAACTCAAATGTGTAGATGATGATAAGGATGGCACAGAGTTTGGCTCTATTGCTCATAGGATCACTATGGGTCAAAGTTATACTCAACAACACTTGAGAACAACAACAAAAACCCAGACCCACTGCTATAGAACCATTTGCAACCCACAGCAACCTGCCATCAGGTTTACAAGACTCCAAATCTTTATAAAACTGTCCTTCTTTCTATCACCAAATGATTTTGGTATATTGAACTGACAACTTTTCAGCTCCATGTATAAAGCACTATGTTAACCTGGGTCTGAAATAAATACTAAAAAAATAATCCTCACTGACATTGCATAGATTCCAACTCTAAGTTAACCTCTAACAGATTCCCAAGGCTATAAATCCCAATAGGAGGAGACTGTGTGGAGCCGTTGGAAGATTTGACCCTTTGAGGTAGTAAAGTAGATCAAGGAACCTATCTCGATCATAACTTTTTCTTCCAAAATGAATCATTACCTTAAATTTAGAGTAACAATTTATTTTTTTTTAATTTCTGAATGGCTTTATCATTTAGATTTTCATCCTTAGATAACCCAGGCATTTTCTTCATTTTGCATTTACTTGATGTTTGTTGTATTTTTGTGTACTATCAAGTTGGAACTGACACAAAGCTGACCCTCCAGTGGGCATACAGAGGCAGTTAATTGAGCAGGAGGATATTCCCATCCTTCTCCTATGAAACAGCTGGTGGATTAAAATCAAGTGCCTTCAAGATTGCAACACAGCTTTTATTTCTTTTATGTTTTTTTAGTGTTTCAGCAGAATTTTATTATTTCTTAAAAAAAATCTCAGTAGGAAATTACAAGGCCAAAACTCTATATTAAATTACTTTTTTAAGCATATCTCTTTTGATACTCATTTGTCATTATTTTTTTTTATTTTTTTCATGAAAAACATATTTCTTTCTATGTTATACACTATTAAAATTCTTGCTGTGTATGTGTATCTTTTTCTTGGCAATTTTAGTAGATGTGTATACTCAATGACTCTTTGGGCTACAGAATTATAATGTTTTAAGCTTATTATTTTTAGATATTAATGAGAATTTTATAAGGAGATACTTCCTTTAATCTACTACTTTATTCCCAAAGGTCTCATATAAGATCAAAAGGATACATGCTTATGACATTTTACCTTTTTTTAAGATAATTGGTTCTCTGACATCTTCTGAAGAAGACCAGAGAAAAACTATATTTACCTTATTTAAACTCACAGATCAAAACTTTTGCATCTTTATCTGTGGCTTTTTTTAATCACTGTTAAAGCTTGGATTTGATCAGAAAGAACTAACTCAAATTGGATCCTGAATTTTTTTACATGACCTCAGCATTTTTCCTTACTATAAATCATGATAAAATGTCCCAGACCAATTTTGTATCTCCTTTACCCCAGTACTAGGAATATATCATTCTTTAAAAATCCTTGGCTTCTATTAATGGAACATAGTATTGTAAGACCACAATGCCTACTATTACTACATAATTATTGTTTTTAGATCTTTATGATGGAAGGAATAAGACAGTGTGTATAGACTTGTATATGCATGAAAAACCACCTTGAGAATTCATGCTTATAGTTCAGTTAAAAAATGTGCTTCTATTGAAAAACAGGAACTTATGCAATGTTATTCAAAATGGGTGATGTTGGAGGACATTATGCTGAGTGAAATATCTCAGTCATAAAAGGACAAATACTGTATGGTGCCACTGTTGTAGAACAGGACTGACATCAAGGCTGGGGTGAGACTGAGAAAAATTGGATAAATTATGTATACTGCATTGAAACATATGAGGGAGAGAACAGTTTAAAAGCAATATATGATTAGGTATTATGGTTATGACAAGAGTCCAGAATGAAGCTTGCATAGTGGGGCGGGGGTGGGGAATATACCAATGAAGGAATTTTTCTTTTACTTTTCAAAGAGAAGAGCAAACTGGGTATGGGAGGCGGGCAGGGAGAAAAATTCAACAATGAATGAATGGAAATCCAAAATCTCTGTAAACATTCATTAAAATTAATAAGAGGAAATTTAAAAAAATATGCTTCTACTTAACTTCTTATAAATTATATGAGTATCTTATCTTCCAAACTGATAAATCTATTATGGAGGATATGGAGAATGAGAAAATGAAAACAAATTATAACTACTTGCTAAATTTTAGTAAGCCTCAGAATAACAATATTGAAAACATAAATTAAGCTTTTAAAATAAAGATTTTTTGATATGTTCTATTTTAAGTCCCCTTATTTCATAGCATGCAATATTTGGGGCTGCTACTATAAAGGTTAGCAGTTCAAATCTAGCAGCTCCAAGGGGAAAAAATAATACAGACAGTCTGCTACTATAAAGATTTACCAGAAAGAAAGATGGGCAAAAATCTTCATAAAAAGATTTATAGTGTAGAAACCTTGTGGAAGTTTACTTTCAGTCAGAATTTACTTCGCCGTAGTGGATTCTATTACCATTTTATTCATATAGATCTAGATCTAGTACACACTGGTGTATGTGTTTCTACTATTTCTTCATTATCACATCACATATCAAATACTAACATTTTATCTTTTATTTAATATGAGTTCTAAAAATACAAATTTAATCTTTTCTATAAATTTTTAAAGGACTTCGGGTAGTACAGTGATTAAATGCTTGGCAGCTAACCAAAACACTGGAAATTTAAATCTATTAGTAATTCCATGGGAGAATGATGTGGCAGCCTGCGTCTGAATGATGTACTATGGCCTTGGAAAAGTATGAGACAGACTTACCCAAATGACATGTCTCTGGATTTGATATGAGTTTTTAAAGTCTGTGAGTAATGCTATGGTTAAATTACTGATTACTAATCAAAATCTTGGTGGTGTAAATTACCAAATAGTGACTCAGAAAATCTTTGAAAGAAGTTCTCCTATGCTGTCAGCATGGGTCAGAATTGTCTTAAGGATATTTGGTTATGACTCCTTAATGTTTCTTTGGTCATATTTTGAAACTTTATTTTCTAATAGTTTTTGGAATAGTTTATGTAGGCATATTTCATGTGAACTCTTATACTCTTGTCTGTTCTCTTTAAACATAAAGTCCAGTTTTGCCAGTTATAATACTTTGGTTTTATTTTTCTTTAATCTTGAGGAAAATAGGAATCCCAGAACACTTGATGGTGTTCAGACGAAACCTATGCTCAGACCAGAAAGCAGTCATCAGACAGAGTAAGAAAACACTACATGGTTCAAAATTAGAGAAGGAGTGTGTCAGGGATGTGTCCTGTCTCCAAACCTTTTCAATCTCTATGCAGAACAGATCATTCAGGAGGCTGGGCTTTATGAGGAGGAATGCATCATCAGGATTGGAGGACGACTCATCAATAACCTACATCATGCAGGTGACACAATCTTCTTTTCTGTAACTCAAGAGGACCTGAAATAATGGTGCAGAAGTTCAGTCAAGGACTGTAGTCATCATATGGATTGAAGCTTAACATCAAGATAACAAAGATTCTCACCACTGGGTCAATTGGCAGCACCATCATAGATGGAAGAGAGATTGAGGTTGCTAACAAATACAGCTTACTTGGCTCCAAAATCAACACTCTTGACACCAGCAGTCAGGAAATCTAAAGACAAATTGCACTGGGAAAATCTGCTATCAGGGACCTTTCTAGAGTACTGAGAAGCAATAAAGTCAGTCTAGAGATTAAGATGCACCTCATCCAGGCTAAAGTCTTCTCAGTCAGAGAGCTGGAAAATGACTAAGGATGACAGAGGAAGAATCAACTCCTTTGAGTTGTGTTGCTAGAGAAGAATCTTGATGTACCATCAACTGCCAAATAAGTCTTTCTGGAAGAGGGTGAAACCAAGTTTCTCCTTGGAGGCTAGGCCAGGAGGGCCCAAACCTTGGAGAAGGACATCATGTTTGGACAAGTGGAAGGACAGTGCAGGAAAGGAAGACCCGAGATGAGATGGATGGATACAGTAACTGAGACAATAGGGGTAGATGTGTTGGAATCACTGAGACTGGCTCAGGATAGGGCCACCTTCAGAGCTGTTGTTTATAGGATCTCTGTGAGTCACAGGCAACTTGACTGCACATAACACCAAGAAGAATCTTTTTGCTTGGTATAGATTTTAATTCATTCATCATAATTTTAACTGTTATGTACAGTCATAATTAATATATAATTAACTGTAAATATTTTGCTTGTAGAATTTAATAGGTGTTGACATATGTATACACTCATGGAACTATCAACACAATCAAAATAATGAAAATATGCAACACTCCCAAAAGATCTTCCTTCAAGTTGTCTTTTAATCTCTAACTTAGGTTCTACTATCACCAGTCCCTACCATCTCAACGCACAGTGATCAGTCATGAGATTAATTTGCATTTTGAAGAATTATGTATAAGTGAAATATATTTGTGTGTATTTTTTGCTGGCTTCATTCACCAACCATAATCCCTTTATCCAGAAGTTATATTTTCTTTTGCTTGATAGTACTACATTTTATGGCATATAATGCACACACTATACATTTATTTGAGCTTCACAGGCTCATTTCAGCTTTCTACGTGTACTATGTAAGTTTTAACTATGTTCCCTTTCTGTGTACTGTTCTAGCCTTTTAAAAATTATCTTCAGCATTATTTTACTTGTCAGTTATATTAAAGATATTGTTTGATAATGCCCACATTCTATTGTATCACCTTTCTTAGGAATGAGAACAAATACAAATCTATTCCAGTTATTTAGCCAGGAAGCTGTCCTCCAAATTTACTAACATAGACTCGTGAGCACATCTAGGACATCTGTTAATAGAAACAGGTCATCAGTTGGTATTGATTCAGGGGTGTTATTTTTTTCCCAATGTCTTCAGTGAAGCTAGAACTTCTTTCTTTACAATTGGATTGTTCATAAGATACTTTCTGAAATTTTTTTTCTTTGTCAATGAATTCTTTTTGGTACATTTTGTAAGATTTATTATTAGATTCACAATACATATTTTATTATATGGATATGCCAATTATTCTACCTTTTATTTAGTAACGAATCCGATTTGTTTTCACTTTGGGATTATACCAAATAAAGTTACTATGACATTCATCGGATACATTTTTAATTATTTGTGTTTAGGGGCAAGGAATTGCCCTAGCAACACAAAGGTATACAGCTTGAATCTGTCATGCTCTGTGGAAGAAGGAAGGACAAGTTCCCATGCAATTTACTGTTTCTGAAAGCTATTGGAGGTTCAACTTGGATCAGTTTTGACTTAATGTTACTCAACAACAATAAGTATTTAGTAGCATTTAATGATAATTTAAAATTTCCCAAATTGCTAGTGATAGTTAATAGGTTTTTAATGCATTTATCTGTCATAAGTTGTCAAAAATTTCATTTTACTTGCATTCAATGTCACTAACCATGGAGTCAGCAGTTAGAAAATCAAACATTAGATTGGCAAATCTGCTGCTGAAGACTTGTTTAAATTGTTAAAGAGCAAAGGTGTCAGTTTGAGATCTAAAGTATACTTGATTGAAGTCATGAGATTTTCCAACCACCTTAGAGGAAGACCCTCAGAGAGGTGAACTGGCATGGTTACTGCAGGAGCAGGCTCAAGTGTGGCTGAGATTGTGAGGTTTACACAGGACAGGAGAGGGCTCAGGTCTGCTGTTCATATTCACTGTGAGTCATACTTGATTTGGCAGCTTCTAACAACAGTAACAACAAAAACAACATACATATGTGAAAGTTGGACAGTAAATAATACTAAAGAACTGGTGTGTTTGAATTATGGTTTTGGGGGAAATTATACACTGTGTAATCAGAATGCCCCTTAGAAATGAAGATATCAAGACTTCACCTCTTGTACTATGGGCAAGGAACTCTGGTGGTGTTTAACTGTTAAATGGAAAGTCAGTGGCCCAAATTCACCAGCTGCTCTATAGAATAAAGATAGGTAGTCTCTTATAAATATATACAGTCTTAGAAACGCAATGGAAGATTGCTAGGAATTGAAATTTACTCAGAAGCAGTGGTCTTTTTTGTTGCTTTGGATGCTGCTGCTGTTTATCATGAGTAAGGGAGTCCTTGTGGTCCAGTCAATAAGGAATTGCATTGCCAACCTAAAGAAAATGGTTCGAATCCACAAACATCTCTGCAGAAGAGCAAAAGGCAATCTCTTCTGGTGTGGTTTGTTGTAGTTGTTACTGTTTTTGTTAGGTGTCATGACCCATCATGATCCTATGGACAACAGATCCAAATCTTGTCCTATCCTGTGCCATACTCACACTTCTTGATTCACTAGAGTCCATTGTGGCAGTAACTGTATATCAATCCACCTAGTTGAGAATCTTCCTCTCCTTCATTGATCTGCCTTTCTGGACACGGAAGAACAATGATGTCAGTCCGGAAATGAAAGTGAGATTGATACAGGCCACGGTCTTTTCAGTTACTTGCTATGTGTCAGAAAGCTGGACAATGACTAGGGCTGACAGAAGGAGAATTGATGTCTTTGAGCTGTGGTGCTGGAGAAGAGTATTGAATATCCCATGGACTGCTAGGAGAACAAACAAGTTAATCCTATAGATGGTAAAACCTGGCTGCTCCTTGGAGGCAAGGATTCTGAAGCTTTGTCTGGCATACTTTGAACATGTTGCAAGGTGGATCAGTCCTTGGAGAGGGACTTCATACTTGGGAAGAGGTAGGGACAATGCAGGAGAGGAAGATCCTCAATGAGATGGATTAATTCAGTGACTGAATTAATTGGGATAGGTGTATCAGAGACAGTAAGATTGGTAAGGGATAAAACAGGGTTTAAGGATCTTTTAGATAGGGTTGCCATGAGTCTCAGGCGACTCGAGAGCACATAAAAAAAAGACTTTCTGCAAGATATATTTGCACAGTGGCTGCAACGATGCACTTGATAACAGCATGAGGTGAGGTGCTGGAGAGGAGTATTTACTATCCAATGGATTGACAAAAGAACAAACAGATATGTCTTGGAGAAGGTGATACTCAAAATATTTCTTGGAGTCAAATATAATAAAACTTTATCTCACATACTTTTAGCTTTTACCAGGAGAGGCTATTTTATGGGAAAGGGACGTCATACTCCAAATGACGGAGGGCCAGTAAAAGAGAAGAATACCCTCAACCAGATGAATTTACACAGTGAGTAAAGCAAGGGGCTAAAGTGTGTCAGAGACTGTGAAGTAGGATGTCACAGGACAGGACATGTTCAATTCTATTGTTCATTGGGTTGGGATTGATGGCACAGAAAAATAAAAGAAGCATATTTAAGAGAAAGTAAAACACAAAACAACAATGCACTTGAACAGAAAACTGTAAGAATTGTGCATGATGTGAAAATATTTCCTCTTGATGTATGCAGAGTCACAAGTCAACTCAATGGCACCTTACAAAAAACAGTGTGTGCTTATTTTATCGACATATCTGCCCAAACATTTTGGCTATTTATTTCATTAAATTGCTTGTTTTCCTATTACTGCAATTTGAGAATTCTTCATTATTATGAATAGTGACTTTTCTCATATATGAGATTTTCAAATACTTTATTCTAATTTGTAGTTATCTTTTATTCTTTCAATCTTTTCTTATAAAATAAAAATATTGATTTTAACAAAGATCAATTTATCAAATTATTCATAAATCATATTTTTTTGTTTTTTGATTGTTATTTTTGTGTGCCATTCGGTTGCCTGTGACTCCTAGCAACACTGTGTACAATAGCTCTGGACCCGGCTCACTGATTCTGACACACCTTGCCACATTAACCTAGCCACACTGTATTGATCCATCTCATCTGGAGTCGTCTTCTCTTGGGCTGTCCCTCTACCCTTCCAATCATAATGTCCTTCTCCAGGGACTGGTCTCTCCTAACGATAGACCCAACATATATGAGAATTAGCTTCAAAATTCTTGCCTCCAAGGAGCACCCTGGTTTTATCCTTTCAAGGATATACCTGTTTGTTCTCTTGGCATTTCATGGTATGCTCAATAATACTCTTCTTCAGAACCACAATTCAACTGCATCAATTTATTTACCTATCTTAAAGTCATAATGTTTTTTATCTTATGTTTTATTATAGAAGCTATAAGGTTTTTAAGTTTTTAGGTCTATTTCCTTTTTGAGATTTGTTTACAATGTCAGATTTTTAATATAATGTGAAGTTTGAGGTATAGTATGCTTTCTTTCATCATTTTATTAATTTTTACATGTAACAGAATTATATATCTATATATATTGCCACATTCTGAATTGGAATGCCTTTTATTTATTAAACACTATTTATTCACTTATTTATAACTACAATATTGAATTCTGACTTCTGGTTGTTTTTAGTTGCCATTAAGTAGCTTCATCATAGCAAAACCAAAGCAGTTAATCATAGATAGATAAGAATGAATAAAGAAGGTGAAGAAGTAATAAAATAAAAGTGGTCATTTTAGGTAAAAGAATGTTTCTATACGAAACTGATGAGTTATCATTTTAATTCTATATGATTAAGGTTGTTGTAATTGTTAGTTCCTGACAAACTGACTATGAATTAATTATATTGAACTTGTATGTAGAACATCAATTAGAAAAACCTCAAAACATTGCCAGGTCTGGAGCCATCTCCATGATCCTTGATATTTTTGGTCAGGATTATTGTAGCTATTGTGTTACAAAGCTGTAACTTGTTGAATTATTTTCAAATACATGAATAATTAATCACTAATAACTATATTTCATGTTGAGGTCATTACTAAGGAGTTTTAACGGACTCATTCTTGACAACCACAGAGTTTTTAGAAACTGCATTCATGGCTCATATAATTGTAAATATAGAAATTGGATATCCAGCTCAATAAGTACTATGACCAGAATATTCATTCATTTTTTAAAATTATTTTCTCAGCTTCACTTTAGGCATATATCAGCTGCATCATTAATCTAGTTTCCTTCTTGGTAACAAAAAACCTGCTTTAGTTTCAACTTTTTTTTCATGTAAGAAAAAAACTGTCATTCCTTAACCATTAATCAAAATTTCTGGGCTTCATTATACTTGAAGTAATCATGGAAGCGAGATTGTTATTGTTGTTCTGTGCTATTAGGTTGGAACCAACCCATAGTTGACTGTCCAGTGGGTTTTCAAAGGCAGTATATCACATGGGAGGAGATTGTCCATTCTTATCCCTCATAGTTTCAGATGGTTTTCACCATGCACCTTTAGGACTGCAACCAGCCTTTTACCACTCAGCCACCAGAGTAATGTCAAATATAAATTAGCTTAAACCTGAGTTTTGTTCCTTTCCTTGAATCAATTATACATCAAGAATGTTAAAGCACTCAATCCAAAGCACTTTCTGACACACAAAAGACCATTGCAACAGTCACTGTGTCAATCCACCTGGTTTAGGATCTTCTCCTTCACTGACCCTCCACTTTCCCAACATCATGACCTTCTTCAACGAATTGCACCTCCTAGCAACATGTCCAAATTATTTGAGGCAAAGCCCCATAATTCTTGCCTCCAAAGAGCGCTCCTGTTTCACCCTCTCCAAGAATTATCTGTTCGTTCTCTTGGCTGTCATAGGATGTTAAGATTAGGTTAAGTATAATAATAATATACAAAATATCTGGAGAATAGAAAGTTAATTATTTAGGAAAGTCATCCAAACTGAGATAAATTTAGAAGACAAAGACATTATATGGACACCAGGCATATATCAACCTGCTACCACTGTGGTCTTATCAGTTTGATATTTGTTTGTTTGTATGATTGGTATTTTTGTAGTCTTCTTTGTAGTTCTTCCCTATGGGAGATTACAAATTTGTCAATTATGTGGACTTCTTAGCATCCAATGTTCTTCAAAGTATAGTTATTTGGTAATGGATCGGAATAAAACGAACCATAATATGCAGTGTTGCGGGTGTATAATACATAGGGGGGGAAATCTCTTTTCTTTCTGGGCTCCCTAGCTGTAAGGATACAATCATCGGAACCACTGGTTAGAAGCCCCTATTTCTGCTACATAAAGAAAGTTTGCTGATGGATGTTTCTAATATATAGAGAAAATTTGTTGATTTATAAGAGTTTTCTTATCATCGGGGTGACTAATGATGAATATATACAAAGAGAGAGAGGGGGAGAATGAGAGTGAAAAAGAGAAAGCTGTTTATTAATTTTTTTAGTTTCTAGATCCTGTGAAGTTAGAAGTCATGGATATTTCCTAATATATAAAACATTTTTGTCTTTTTCTTTATTCTTTCCACATGGTTTCAGCTGAATTTCTGTTACCTACAGACAAAGTAATATGTATTATATAATAATTTTTCAGTAAAAGTTCCTAAAGTACTCTTAGTAAGAATGGAGAATGGTTAGTGAATTGGTTTAGTTCACACATTGATGGGTAACTAGTTGGGAAAGATGGAGTTAAGTAGCTTTGATGACACATTTTTAAACGTTTAGAATGAATTTTTGATACAAATGAGTATACTCACAATGGATCAAAGTGTGAATTCTATTATTACTATTAATTCCATCTCTAAAAGAAACATTTGGTTAGCTCTCTATAATTTGTATGTAAAATTACGTATCAACATAATTTAAACTTTAAACTTACTTCTTTGGACACTGTTCTCATTAAGAAGTAAAAGTTCTTTTGTCAGCACTTTTAACACAAAAATAATAACCCTTCATACCCTGAAACACTCACCCTTCATTAACGCTACTAAATAATTGCTTTATTTGCATATTTACATTATGTCCACTTTACTATGTTTAACTTTTTAAGTAAATATATTTAAGGGATTCTTATTAATGCCACAATTATTTTGACAAAAAGAGAAAACATGATTCACTAATGGCAAAATAAAGGACAACAGTCTCTGTACTTTGTTTTCGTTCCATAAGCAAAAGAACAGGTTTTGAAAAAATCAATATGATGTTTAAACCTCTACAGCAAACAAGCAATCATAAAATTACTAAGAAAATTCCTAGTAGCTTCCTAACATGTAATGTGTAAATACTAATACAATTCTCCACTTAAGATCTGTAAGTATTTTAACTCATGTAATTCTATTTCTGGTGGCCTACTGGTAAGAAGCTCTGCTGCATTCCCAAAGGCTCATGGCTAGAGGCCAGCAGCTCCTCCATCGGTGGAGTGTGGGCAATCTCCTCCCATGCTATTAACTGCCTCTGAAAACTCACCAGAGGGTCAGCTGTGGGTCAGTTCCAATTCTACAGTACTCAACTCATGTAATTCTTACCATTAGCTTGTGCGTTAAATAATATTACTTCCATTTACATGGGAGAACACTGAAGTACAGAGTTCAAAATTTTGCACGAAATAACACAATGGAATAATTACTATTATATTTTAAGCAGCCTGAGGTAATTTCTTAATCACTTACACAGTAGTTTGTTAACGATATTCTGATGACTTGGTGGCAAGAAGTGGCACCGCCAATCCAAAGGCATATAATTCAAACCCACTAGCTGCTCTATGGGTGAGATCTATTACCTCTGAAAACCCAGTGGAGGGTGGGCTATGGGTCAATTCGGACTAAACTGTACATGACAGTAATAGCAAATTCAACTCAATGTCACCTAGTAAAAATTAATTCATAGCTCACCCTCCACCGGTTTTCAGAGGGTATAAATATCAGGAAATTAATGTTATGCATTCTCTAAAATTTCTCTTAGTCATATCATTCCAATTAAAGTGAACCACAAGAAGATTCCTCAGTGTGATTTGAAGACAGGAACTAACTAAGCAGAAAACATGTAACTTGCACAGTTGTACTTTGTTTATCTACTGACTGACCTTGTTTAGCTAAATTACAGCTTGAATTGAAACTAGCTCAAGTTTTTCAGCATCCTTATTTTTATAATTTAATTGCTGGAGCAGTTTTCTGATGAATAGCTGCAGCTTCTAGAAGGCATTCAGATAAAAAAAGTCAGAAGCAGTAAGAAATGACAGGGATTTCACTAGTTTTTATCATGTGGTTTTTAGTTCCAACTTTTTGGCCTCCCTCATGTTATATCTGATTTGTTTCCTAACTCTTTACCTCGAAACTCCTTGTAATTTATACAATGGGTTCATTTACAAAGTGTCCATAAGGTCAGGAGGAAAGTTTTCTAGGGGGTCAAAAACCTGGATTCCTACTGATTGGACAGATCAGACTACTGATATTTACTCTGTGTCTATTTTGTAGCAGTAGAAACAACCATGGTTCCCCTGTTACAGCTGAAGGATCAGTTAGATTCTTGGTCTGAATTGATTCATTGGACTGCTGCTGTCATTGTAGGAAATGTGTTCTGTTCTTATTTAAAGGAACACATTATTAACACATATTTTCATTTCTTACTTGAAATGCATCTTCTAAAATTTTTTTTCATTGGATTCAGAGAATACCTTACCCACTTGCATAATACTCTACATAACATAATTTCAGACCTAGACATAAAATTAAGTTAGTGCTAAATCCGTTGGATGTACTTGTTTTAGTAGAATAAGGCAGTTATTAATAACTCATAACATAAACAAAAACTATAATTATTATTAGCTCTTTTCAAATAATATACTAGTATCTATTTAAAGTTAACAAACTTTTATGCAAATTGTACAAATAATGCTATTGTCATTATGTGCCTTTGAGTCAAAATTGACTTATAGCTGAGCCTCCAATGACTTTTTAGAAGCTACATATTAATAGAACAGGAGGAGATTGTTAATCTTTCTCCCAAGGAACAGCTGGTATATTTGATCTATGTGACTTTGAGTTAGCAAGCAAACTCTTTAACTACTTGGCCGATCAATAATAGTTAATTTTAAACTCAGTGTTAAAGCTATTGGATAATCAAACTTACTAAGAAATTAACAAAAGTATGAGTATTATTCAAAGAAAAAACAGAGATTGTATATCTTCTTTGGATAAAGCTTCTTTTCAGTTGTATTTAGGATGATTGTATCATGTTAGCTGGAAGACACTTACTTTCTCTTTAGCTTTAATTGAGGATCAGTCATGGTTTAAAAAGTGCATATGGATGCCAAGTTAAAAAGACAAGACCAAGTTGGCTCTGTACTATGTTAATTTCACTGTATTAAACCACATTTCCCAGTACTTCCTTTCTGCTATGCTTTTGTTTTAATGAGAAAAGAGAAATACTTTTTTTTTTTTGGATTTCTCATTATAACTTTATTATTTGTTACAATGAATAAAGCTACTCATTGGACATCAATGATCACAGATCTCCAGATCAAATGATCAAATATAAACTGCTTATATATTTCCAACCATAAACATTTACATTTATTAAATCTTACAATATGCTGCTCATCTGTATTTCATCTCAACAGCTTCAAATTTATTTGACAATACCTTCTAAAAACTTTAAATCCCTTCTGCTTCCCGGCATCTATGATCCTTGTGTTTATTAGATCATTGCTAGCCTGGAAAGCAGATAAAAAGGTGAGTACATGGAGAAGGAAGTCTGTATGTGAATAACAGTGAAATCTACAGGTACATTGAGGGGAAAGGGAGGGTTAGAAGACAGAAGGGGATGGAGATTCATTGTCTATTAGGATAACAGGGCTCAGTAAGTTAAAGCAAAGCAGAGGCACAATTGGCAAATGTGTGCATTGTGTGTGTTTGTTTCCTAAGTACCAATAATAAGTTTATCAAAAGAACACTTTTTCTAAGTATGAATGCATATAAAGAGGAAGGCCACTAAAAGATGCACTTGCAAAAGAGAAATACTTTTAAGACATAGTGAGGACAGAGTACTACAAAAACTATGTTTTATCTTTCATGCATTTTTGTTAACCTGGTGATTCATCTTTTTGGCATAAGGAAGCATCTGACTCTGCAAAAGCTAAACCTTCCTTTTCATCTTTCTTCAGCTTCTCTACCATTTGAGCCAGGGATTTTAGTTTAACTTCTTGGTTAAGGGACTTGCATTCTACAGTGCTTAGGCAGGCAGGTCACAGACAGTAAGAAATAATGGGCTTTTCACTTTCACCTTCTGGGACTTCAGCTTGTGCTTATGGGTTCTAACTTGTTTGCTATCTGCACTATTTTACATCTGTCTTTTCTTCAAAACCCTTTTCCCTATGCACTTCAAGCTCCAACGTCAGAAACAAATATAAAAGCTTTACTGAAACTTCTCAACAAAAGCCATAAATATGCAATGTCAAATCTTGTAACAAATCTATTTATCTATTATACATATATCATCTTGGTGATAATGATTTTGACATTTTATTCCATCTAGTGAACTCAATTAAATGGCCTTAATAAAGATACTTCTATAAAATGGTTGTTAACCAAAACAGATACAGGAGTTTCTTTCTCTAGCAAAGAAATATTATATTAACTTTATAAATTTGTCAGCAAAGATGCAGTAAATTGAAGAGCATGATTGAATTTATTGATGTTGTTGATGCTATGTGCTGTCGAGTCGCCTGAGACTCATAGTGGCCAACAACCCTACACCAACCCTAAACCCTGTTCTATCCTGTACCAACCTTGTCTCTGACACACAAACCCCCACTACCTGATTTGCTGAATCAATTCAACTGATTGAGGGTCTTCCTTTCTTACACTGTCCCTCCACCCACCCAAGCATGATGTCACTTTCCAAAGACTGGTCCCTTCTTGCAACATGTCCAAAGTATGTCAGACGAAGTTTCAGAATCTTTGCCTCCAAGAAGCCTGATTTCACTCTCCCTAGGATAAACCTGTTTTTTTTTTGTTTTGTTTTGGTTTTTTTTTTTTTTTTAGCAATCCATGGTATATTCAGTACTTTTCTCCAGCACACAGCTCAAAGGTATCAATTCTCCTTCTATGACCTCTAGTCATTGCCCAGCTTTCTGATGCATAGCAAGTAATTGCAAAGACCATGGCCTGTATCAGGCACACCTTAGACTCCAGATGGACAACATTGCTATGTAGTACTTTGGAAAGTTCTCTGACAGCAGACTTTCCAAATGCAATTTGTTGTTTAATTTTCTGGCTACTGGTAACAAGAATGTTGATTGTGGAGCCAAGTAAACTAAAGCTGTGAACAATCTCAGTTTCTTCACCATCTATTACGATGCTGCCAATTGTTTCAGTGGTGAGAATCTTTGTTTTTTTGATGTTTGGCTTCAATCTGTATTGAAGGCTGCAGTCCTTGACCTTCTGCAGCAAGTGCTTCAGGTCCTCCTCAGTTTTAGCAAGCAGGGTTGTGCCATCTGCATAACATAAATTGGTGATGAGTCTTCTTCCAAGCTGGATGCCACATTTCTCCTCATAAAGTGCAGGCTCTTAGATAATTTGTTCTGCATATAGATTGGAAAGATCTGGAGATAGGACACATCTCTGGTGTACACCCTTTCCAATTTTGTACCATGCAGTTTTTCCTTGCTCTGTTCTGATGACTGCCTCCTGGACTAAGTACAGGTTTCTCATAAGCATAATCAAGTGTTCTGAGATTCCTTTAGTTCTCAAAGTTAGCCACAGTTCGTTGTGATCCACACAGTCAAATGCCTTTGCATAGTAAATTAAACACAGATGGGCATTCCTCTGGAACTCCCTGCTGCTTTCAGCAAACACCCACCCAACATTAGCTATACTAACCCTAGTACCAAAGCCTTTTCTAAAACCAGCCTGCACTTCAGGCAATTCTCTGTTGTGCTGTTCCAGTCATTTTTTCCCCAAAAATAATCTTCTGTAGAATCTTGCTTGCATACGATATCAATGATATTATTCAATAATTTCTGAACTC
This sequence comes from Elephantulus edwardii, assembly GCF_000299155.1. Classification (NCBI taxonomy): domain Eukaryota; kingdom Metazoa; phylum Chordata; class Mammalia; order Macroscelidea; family Macroscelididae; genus Elephantulus; species Elephantulus edwardii. The sequence goes on along the minus strand of NW_006399783.1, from coordinate 807,891 downwards.
TGTTGGGCCACCTTTCTTTGGAATGGGAACAAATATATGTATCTTCCAGTCAGTTGACCAGGTTGTTGTCCTTCATAATGTTTTAGCATCATTTATTTAATAGGAATATTCTTCTTCTTTGTTTTCAACAACTATATAAATCAAATACTGGTATTCATATTTTAAAGAATAATAAAATTGAGTTTTAGGTTTTTTTTCTTTTTTCTCCAATCCTTATAGCAAGTAAAATGACAGGCCATAACAAACACAAGTAATTTTCTTGATCAAACTAATTTATATTTAATACATTACTCGCTATTCAAAGTAAATCGATTGATTTTGCTGTGAGAATCAAATATATAATTTTAAAATGTTGTGAGTTTACACCCTTTAATAGCCATCCTGCCTCCAACTTGTTTTAATTGAGGAGTTCCACCAAACACTGTCCACCATGGGAAACCATAATTGCATTTGACACATCTGTATCACAGTGTTCATGATCACAGCTTTAACCACGAGTTACCTCTGTACAGCAAGTGGGTAGACGAGGGATATACAAACTAGAAGAATGTTCGACCAAAATTAATTAAAACCAGGCCTGAGGGCTTGCGGCCCTTGGGTCCTACCAAATTCAAGATCCAAAGCATGGCTCAAACTCCATGAGTCCCGTCATTTCAAATTCCTTCGTAATCATGCATCCTCATTGGCTCTCACCACCTCACCACCCAAAACTCCCATCTGGGAGCATTCTGATGCTTCTTAAATCTCCTCCTATTTTGAATTTACATGTTTCTTCATAAAGTCTAACTTCTTTGATGATTTGTCCACCATATAGACTGAATACACATGATGGAAGGATACACATATAAACAGAAGATGAACAAAGGCCTCAAGTCTTTCTATAGCTATCATAATTTCTCCACGTTTTAGACTTTCCCGAGGCTTGTAGTTTAGGAATTGGATGCCAGTCATTCTTCCAAAACTGAATCAATCTGGGAGATCCAACAAAAACTGCCCATGATGGGTAGCCAGTTATGGTGTTTGACACACTTATGGTCCAGTTGTCCATCATCACAGCAACTCTAAGTTATTTCAGTAGAACAAATATAAAGGCCTTTGCTGTACTACTTGAAAGAGTGTTCATCCAAAATCAACTAATCATTTAATAGAGTATTTTAAAATTCTGGCATGCCCAAAGGCTGGTGGACTCTGGACCAGAGACCCCAATTCATCTGGCAAGTCCCATCTGATGACACCCCCTTGAGACGAAAAGAAAGCCATAGGGCCCCGAGCTTTCCATACATGTCCCTTCTCAAGCTTGAACCAAGATTCACAACATACTAGCCCTCAGTCGGCAGGCGTGGCCAAACATTTCAGGATTTTAAAATTCTGGCATGCCCAAAAAATATTAAATTGTTGTTATAATATTTTGTCTTGCATATATTAGCATGATCATTGATCAATCAATAATTATCTGTATGTTACTTATTATAACTATACAATACTACCATAAATCTAACATATTTGAGGAAATCATACATGAAGCAGTTCTGTTTTTAAGGTTTGGATTGTATTTAAATTGTAGCTCAACCACTTGTCAATAATGAATAATGATTTAATAAACCTTTGGTCCACTCACTTGTAATTTAAGCATAATATAGCCACAATATTACTCTAACAATACTTACTGCTTATGTTTCATTCTAAGAGCAATGGTGTGGCTATTTTTAGTTGCTGGTAAACTCAAGCCAATTAAAATCACAGTTCCCTTATAAACAACAGATAACATCCTTACACTACTTGGGACATTCTCACAGTCTCTACAAAGTTCAATCTCATCGTTGCAATGGCTATGCCAGATCCTCCTCTGGAAGTCCTTCCTTTCATTTTCCCTTTTCTCTCAAAGAGATAAATGTCTCTCTCAAAGGACAGATTTCTTTGTTCTTTTGGCTGTTCATACTCTTTTCCAACATTCTAGGTCAAAGGGATTAATTCTTACATTTTCCAACTTTCTAATGCATACAAAACTATTGAAAACACCCTGGCTTGAGTTAGACACACCATAGTCTCTAAAATGATATCCTTGTTCTGTAGCACTTTAAAGAGCTCTTTGACAGCAGATTTGTCAAATTCAATAGTTTCTTTGCTTTAACTGTTGCTTCCATGGATGTTGGTTGTGGATTCAAGTAGAGTTAGCCAGGATTTAGAACTTTAAATTTTTCCATTTATCATAATTTTTTATATTTAGCTACATTAACATATTCATATTTTCTGTTTTCATTTCATTTTCTGTAAACTCCAATTACATTGCTGCCCAAATATTATATTGTGCTCCCTTTTCTCCACTCTCCTAAGGCATTTCTCTTTATTCCTGAAAACTAGCTGCCTACCCTAAGACATGTGCAAATAACGTAATGTCTACTAAAATTACTTTCTGTTGTCTACAACTCCTTTATTTAGTTCAGAAATGTCAGATCATGTGATATGGAACCAAATAGAGAAACTGATAGAAAATCTGTGTAAAAATTAAAAATATAAACTTAGCTTTGTCTATACTTTGAACCCCAAAGTGGGGAATGTATATGAAAGGCCTATCATTTTTTTTTAAAGGTTTAGTTGTTTTGCTTACAAAGTTTGTATACATTGTTTTTCACACTATTTATCATACACCTTGTGTTTCATACAATCATTGTCATCCATTATGTTTTATGAAATTAATCAGTATTAGACATTGAACATTATTACCCTGACTTTTCTCCTGGATTCTACCTATTTCCTTCCATCCACTGAACTGTTCAATTCTGCGTTTTTGCCTCTATCCATCCTTAGCCTTCCCCTTCTTGACTTCCCATACATGTTAAAAAAATTCAAGACAAAATTTCATTTTAGACTTCCTCTTTTTTCTTTTTGAATTATCTTTTATCACCCCGCTTAAAAAATGGCAAAAAAACATGGAAAGAATTTTCACAAAGGAAGTTATTCGAATGCTTGAAATCACTGGTTGTAAGAGGGATGCAAGTCAAAACCACAATGAGGCCTTATCTCTACGCAATAACAGTGGAAAAGTTTAACAGGGCAGCAAGTAATAAATGTTGGAGAAGATGTGATGAGAAAGGAATTGTTGGTGAGATTGTAAAATGGTACAACCATCCTGGAAGGCAGTTTATGTGCTTCTTTAAGAAGCTGAGCATAGGAATTCCATATGACCCAGCTATTTCCCTATATAGAGTATACCTTGAGAAAATGAAAACTGAGGCACAAATGGAGACTTGTACACCAATGTTCATAGTACTGTTATTCATCATAGCAAGAACATGGAAATAGCCTAGATTTCTTGTTGTGCCAATGATTCAGTTCTAGCGTGGTAAACCTATATATGTTGTTGTTGTTATGTGCCGTTAAGTCACCTGCGACTCCTAGTGACCCTATGTACAACAGCCCTAAACTCTGCTCTATTCTGTGCCAATCTTAATGTCTCTGACACACCTACCTCATTAACCCAGTCACTGAATTAATCCATCTCGTCAAGGGTCCTCCTCTCCTGCACAGTCCCAACACTCACCCAAGCATGACATCACTCTCTAATGACTGGTCCCTCTTTGAGACATGTCCAAAGTATGTCAGACAAAGCTTTAGAATCCTTGCCTCCAAGGAGTAGTCTGGCTTTACCCTCTCGAGGACTAACTTGTTTGTTCTCCTAGAAGTCCATGGTATATTCAATACTCTTCTCCAGCACCACAGCTCAAAGGCATAAATTCTCCTTCTATCATCCCTAGTCATTTTCCAGAGTTCTTCATATCCTTGGCTCATACCTTTCCTAATTTTGAGTCATACAATGTTTCCTTGCTCTGTTTTGACGACTGCCTCTTGGTCCAAGTATAGATTTTTTCTAAACACAATCAAGCGTTCTGGGATTCCCATTCTTCTCAGAGTCAGCCACAGTTTACTGTGACCTATACATTCAAATGCTTTATGCCTGGTCATGTGCCATCCTCACAATAATTTGTATGTCTGAATCTAGTGTTTTAGCAAGGGCACTGGTCCATTTCATTGAAGATCTTCCTCTTTTGCACTGACTGTTTACTTTATTAAGTCTGATGACCCTTTCCAGTAACTTGTATCACCTGACACCATGTTCAAACAATTAAGATAATGTTTAATCACTTTGCTTCTATGATGTATTCTGATTGCACAAAACAGAATTGCTTGATTTTCTGGAAAATATACAATGGAATATACACTATGCTTTGCCAATAGTATGATTTAAGGGATCATTTTTAAAAATTCTTTATTCATTGTCTAGGAGAAGGCTGGACAGTCTCCTTCCATGTAATTACTGTCTCTGAAAACCCACTAGAGAGTCAGCTGTTTGTGGGTTCTGACTCAACAGTACACAACAACAACAAGTTTTCACATGCACGTTATTTTCTCAGATACTGTTGCATCAATTGTGACTCAGTGTACATACAAGGAAGGCATCTGAACCTAGCCCTATTGTCACAAATTTCATCATAATCAAACATATTGTATCACTATGTCAATCTGCTTAATTGTGGCTATTCCTCTCTTTTGTCGATCCTTTGCCTTTCCTAGCATGACTGGCTCTTTCTAGCAACATGCCCAACATATACATCATCCTGGCCTCTAAAGAGCATTCTGTTTGCCCTTTATCAAAGACATCGTTGTTTGTTTTTTTGTCAGTTCATTGTACATCCAACACACTTCTTCAACACCACAACCCAAAGTATGTTTTTACTTCTAAGTTTCATATTCATTGTTTAATTGTGAGATGCATAGGAAGCAAAGAAAATACCACAGTTTGGATCAGGAACACCTTAATCTTAAAACTGACATCTTTGCACTTAAGTATTTTAAATAGATTCTTGACAGATAAATGTCCCCAATGCAACATGTTGTTCATGTTGTTTTTTGTTTTGATTTTTTTTCCTTGATGCTGCTATCATTGATTGTGGATCTCAATCTTTACTCTGCCTATTATGATATTATTTATTAGCCAAATAGCTGCTCTCATGTCAGCATATGATCAAGAAACATTGGTAATGAAAGAAGAAATTCAAGCTTCACTGAAAACATTTACAGAAAATAAAACCTCAGAAACTGATAGAACACCAACTGAGGTATTTCAGGAAACAGATACAGCCCTGGGCCTGCTCATCAGTTTTGTCAAGAAATACAGGAGGCCAATAGAATGGACAAAACTCAGTTGTTCTCATTCCAAGAAAAGGTAATCTAACACAGTGTGGAAATTATACTGTTGAGACCCCATGAAAGTAAAACCTTGCTGAAGATTTTTTTTAAATGACTGGAACATGTGTCAACAGAGGATTGCTAAATTCAAGGTGGATTCAGAAGAGGATTTGGAATAAGGGATATCATTGCTGGTATAAAATAGACTTTGACTGAAAGCAGAGAATATAAGAAAGCTATTTACTTCTATTTTATTGACTATGTATAAACATTTGACTGTGTATATAATAACAAATTATGGATAATTTTGAGTGGGAATTTTAGAATAATTAACTGTGCTCATGTGAAATATATGCGTAGATCAAGAAGCAGTTGCCTGAGCAATGGGATACTGTGTAGTTTAAAATCAGAAAAAATGTGTATCAGCGTTTTATCATTTCTCCATACCTCTTCCATCTGTACACTGAACAAGTAATTTAAGTAGTGGGACTATATGAAGATACGGCACCAAGATTTAAGGAAGTCGTATCAACAATCTACATTATGCAGATAACACAACTTCGCATGCAGAAAAAGGAAAAAAAAAGACCTGAAGAAGATCAAAGACTATGGCCTTAAATATTGTACTCTCAAAAAGCACATTGTTTTTGTTGTTATTAGGGTTTTGCCAACTCTAGTACAACTAGTAGTGACCCTAAGAACAATGGAATTGAAGCCTGTCTTTCTAGTTTTATTCTTAACATCTCTAACATACTTGAGCCCATTGATGCAGTCACTGTGTCAATCTATCTTGTTGAGAATCTTCTTCTGGTTTGTTAATATTGATATTATTGTTGTGTGCTGCTGCATTGGAACCGACCCATAGCTGACCTTCCAGCAGGCTTTCAGAAATAGTAAATTGCACAGAGGGAAAAAAATTGTACTCCATAGGAAAAAGACTTGACAGTCTGCTTCTATAACAAGTTGTAGTCTTGGAAATTCTGTGGGTAAAATCTACTCTGTCCTATACTATCACCATACCTTAGAATCAATGTGTTAGCAATAGATTTTGGGTTGAGAGTCCTGGATATAAAGAGTCCTGGTGGTGCAGTGGTTAAACACTCACGAGCTAAGATTAAAGCTTCCAATCTACAAGTTACTCTTCAGGAGGAAGTTGTGTCAGTCTCTTTCTGTAAAGATTTAACGTTTTGGAAACTCTATGGGTGGTTCTACTCTGTCCTATAGATACTTTGTGAGCTGTAATATGCTTATTGGCTACAGATTTATTTTCAGATATCATATGTACTTAAGAAGTATTTGCTGACAAGTACTCAGATGAAGCTGAGTTTGACATCTAATATGATGGCTACTGTTGTATACTGTTGAGTCAGAACGGACCCATAGCTAACCCTCCAATAGCTTTTCAGAGGTAGTAAATTTCATGTGAGGCAATTGCTTAACTTTCTTCTATGGAGCAGCTGGTAGATTTGAACTGCATACTTTTAGGATGGTAGTGCAATTACCACTATGGTACCAGAGTTCCCTTAATATGATTCTTGTTTTTAGGTGCTGTCGATTTGGGTGCAACTCATAGAAACCCTGTGAACAACAGATCTGAACCCTGTCCTATCCTGTGCTATCCTCATCATCTCAGACACACAGTGCCCATAGCTAAAGTTGCAGTGTTAATCCATCTTGTCGGAGGCCTTCCTCTCCTTCACTGACTATTTTACCAAGGGCGATGTCCCTTTATAAGAATAGCTTCGCTTAACTACTTGACCAAAGTATGAAAGATGAAGCTGCACCATTCTTGCCACCAAGGAGCACTCTGCCTGCAATTTTTTCCAGGGCATTAGCTTGTTGGAAATCTGTAGGATACTCAGTACCCTTCTCTAGCACCACAATTCAGAGGAATCAATTCTTCTTCTGTCTTCAGTATTCATTGTCTCACTCATGCTCTCTAATGTGTAGCAGGTGATAGAAAATACCATGATCTATATTTAAACACATCTTTTTTTTAATTTAGTTTATTTTTCATTTCAATGAACATCTACACAGATTTTAGAATTCCATTCATTCATTGTTGCACCCTTCTCCCCGCACAAACCCCTCCCTCCTCCCTCCCCCCCTTCGCTCCTCTCCTTGAAAAGCAAAAGAAAAACTCCCTCATTGGTATACAATCCCCCCGCACCTCCCGAAACCCCACCCCCTACCCCCAAATATAATCCACTCTGCACATCTTAATATTTAAAGTGATATCATTACTTAAAGCTCCCTAACAGTGGTTTTGCCCAATGCAATATGTCTTCTGATTTCCTAATTGCTACCACCAGTAGTGTTGATTGTTGACTGAAGGAGGATGAAATAATTCACAGCTTCAATCCTTCTCCATCTATCATATTGTTGACTGTTGGTGCTGTTAGGGACCTCACTTAAGTACTCAAGAGCAACGTGTCTCTCTGGAGACTAAGGTGCACCTGATACTGGCCATGGTCTTTGCAATCACTTGTTATGCATCAGAGAGTTGAACAATGACTAGGCAGGACAGAAGGAGAATTGATGACTTTGAGCTGTGGTGCTGGAGAAGAGTATTGAATGTACCATGGATGGCCAAGAAAACAAACAGATTCATCCTGGAGAGGATTAAACCAAGCAACTCCTTGGAGGCAAGGATTCTGGGGCTTCGTCTGACATACTTTGGGCATGTTGCAAGGAGGGACAGGTCCTTGGAGAGGGACATCATGCTTGGGAGGGTGGAGGGACGGCTCAAGAGGGGAAGACCCTCTATGAGATGGATTGATTCAGTGACTGGGGTAGTTGGGATGGGTGTGTCAGAGGCAGTGCGATTGGCACAGGATAGAGCAGGGTTTAGGGTTGTACATAGAGTCGCTATGAGTCACAAACCACTCGACGGCACATAACAACAACAACTCATGTATCAGGAGCATCAAGTTAAACCACTTAATATTTCCAGAATAAATTCATTTGTTAATTTACTTTGCATGGAACGTGACATTGGCTTGGAGTCTCTTGCACTATTTTATTTTGGGTGATGAAGCACCTGGAATTTGTCAACCACTACGGACAAATTTGTCATTGACAATAACCCTTTCTGGGTCACTTCAGTATAGGTTAAAAAGAAAAATTACTGTAATACTGGGGAAAGATGTACTCATTTGGCAGCCCTCTTACTCACCTCAGTGTTCTGAAAAAAAAAAGCTACCTATGACAGCTTGGAGTACAAACTCCCTTGGAGCCCTTTACCTTATTGCTTTTTACTCCTAACCACCAGTCTTAAGAGGTAAAATAGAAGTTTGCATCCCAGGATCCTTCAAACTTGTAATTATAGCCCCACTCCCACTCCAGCTGTGAATTAGTGACAACTTGTAGGTCTAGGGGAAACATCTTTAGGGTCTTCTGGAAACAGAGAAAGAAAAGGAAAAAAAACTGGGAGGAGAACAAGTAGAAGGGTGAATATAAGTGTGAGAGATTGTCTCAATATGCATGCTTTAATTTGTATTCAGTTAATTTCTTAAATTTTTCTGTATCATGAAAGTCTTCTAAATTACTGACAACCAGAGAAAAAAATCACTCACACGCACACACACACACACACACACACACACGAATGGATGAAAATATTTTATGCTCACATCTCAATTTAGAGTAAAATTATTTTTTTTCCAAAATAATTCAATGGCTCCTCAAAATATATCAAAAAACCATTAAAACCCAACTTGCCAAACCTATACTTGGCTGTGAAAGTTAATGGAGTATGGATAGGGGTGAAACCAGAGGGCTGCACAGTTTGGTTGGTGGAGGGAGGAGGTGAAAGAAATGTGAAGGATCCAGCAGGGACTTGAAATATCAAGGTAGAGATGGGCAATGTCCAATGGTGATCAATTTTGTAAAACATAATGCATGAGAATGATTGTATGAAACACAGTGTGTATGAAGAAAAGTATGAAACATTGTGTATATGAACTTTGTAAGCAAACCAAGGTAGTTGTTGTTGTTGATTACCGTTGAGTTGAGCATGACTCATAGCAATCCTATGAATAAAAGGCCTGAAACCTTTCTATAATTATCATTTATCAAAGTTGATAGAGTTTTCAGAGGCATGTTGTTTAGGAACTGGAGGCCATTCCTGCTTCCAATATAAATTTTTTAAAAAAATGTTAATGAAAGAAAATTGCTTCATTGTTCTTCCTCAGATAACCTGGTGGATTCAAATAATTGAACTTTATGGCTAGCAGCTCAGCATGTAATACACCACGGTTCCCTCTCAAAGCAAGTGATTGTTAAATGTTAGTGTAAATGAACTTTGTCTAAAGGCCTTGTTAAAAGATTATTGGACCCCTCACTCTGAGTTTCAGCAGGTCTGAAATGCAACCTGAAAATGTGCATCTCTAATAAGATGTCAAAGAGCTCTGGTGCCCTAGTGGTGAGAATCTGTGCTGCAATCCTGAAGGCACATGGTTCGAATCTGTCAGCTGTGCTTCTCAGGAGGATGAACAATCTGCTCCTGTGCAATTACTGCCTCTGAAAATCCACTGGACGGGTCAGTTCTGACTTGACAGTACACAGCAACAATAACAAAATATCAATCTAGAGCCCAAGGTGCACCTCACAATTACGTGATATGCTGCAGAGAGCTGGACAATGGGTAAAGATGACAGAAGAAGATACGATACCTTTCAGTTGTGGTGCTGGAGAAGAGTATAGAGCATACCATGAACTGTCAAGAGGAAAAAGAGCTCTATCATGGAGCTGGTAAAACCGAGTTTTTCCTTGGAGGTGAGGATTTTGAAGGACCATCTTCCATATTTTGGGCTTGTTTCAAGGAGGGACCAGTGCTAGGAAGGGTGGAGGGGCAGCACAGAAGAAGGTGACCCTGAATGAGATGGATTGACACAGTGACTGAAGAAATGGGAATAGGCATGTAGGAGTCAGTGAGATTAGTTCTGGATAGGACAGGTTCATGTCTATTGTGCATAGGGTCACTATGAATCACAGTCACCTTGATGGTACATAACAACAACACAATAAAATTACATAACCTTACTTGTTAAAAGTGAAAATAACTTGAAGCATTTAAGAAGGTAAAGGACTACAACTTTCAGTAGGGAAAGACATAAAGAAAACAAAAATTTTCACAATTGGAGCAAAAGGCAACATAGTAATAAATGGGAAAAGAGTTTGAATTTGTCAACGATTTAATCTTACTTAGATCCAAATTAACATACTTGGAAGCAGGAATCAAAATTTAAACCATCTATTTATTGCATTGGGTATATTAACTGTCAAGCAATTTTTTAAAGTGCTAACAAGCAAAGGATGTTACTCTAAAGACTAAATGGCATCTCACTTAATCCATGGTATTTTCAGTTTCAAATTTAACAACAAATAAAGAAGATTAAAGAATGACCAGTGCCTTAGAAGACTTCTGAAATATAGTGTTAGTGAAGAATATTGACTATACCGTGGTCTTCCAAAAGGACAAGCAAATTTATCTTGGAATAAAAAAAAATTAAAAACTTAAAAAAAATAAATAAAAAGACTGTAGCCAGAGGGTTCCTTAGAAACAAAGATGGTGACACTTCATCTTAGATACTCTGGTCAAATTATCAGAAGAGATTCACTTACTACCATAGACTAGTCAGGGAGGCTAGTCTCTGAAAAAGGGCATCATGCTTAGAAAAGTGGATGATCAGCAAAAAAGACAAAGACCCTCAACAAGATGGATTGACACAATGATGACAACAGTGATTTGTACATAGAGATACTATGAGTTGGAGGCAACAGGACAGTAACAACCGTTAACAGGGCTAATAACAACAGGAAGTTTTCAGGTGAGGTGAAGCTTTTATTCAGGAGCTCACCAGTTAGTTACTACTACTGTAAACACAAGAAGCCAAGGTAGCATTGTGCATTAAATGCTGCATTTGGTAAATGAACTGTTAGTATTTCAAATAAGTCTGTAGCTCTGTAAAAGAAAGATAACCTATCTCCTTCAGTAAATATTACAATTTCGGAAACCCAAACTAGGATCATCATGAGTTGGAGTTGAGTTGATAATAGTGGGCTTGTGGTGGTTTTGCCTTGTTTGCTTTGTTGTGGTGGCTGTAAATATAGGGCCCTAGGTGGTACCTAGATGTGTGCTTAAATGCTAACCTAAAGGATTAGTTGTCTGAAACCACTCAACAAGACTATGGCAACTTGCTCTTAAAATATATTACTATCCTAAATTCATTTTTTATTCTTTTAAATTGCATAATAGAAACAAATATGTAAAAAAAATAACAATCAAGAAAACCTTATGGGACAGTTCTCCTCAGTAACACATGAAATTGCCATAATTTGGAACAAAGTCAATAGTAATGGATTTGGTTTTTAGTTGTTATTGTTGGTTTTTGTGTAGTTTTGGTTTATAGTTTTAGTTTGTAGTAAACATTAATGTAAATTTTACTGTGGGGTACCAGCTCGATTTGGGATCTCTTGCATTATATTCTTTAGTGTGATACAATATTGAATATTTAGAGTTTATCAACAAGCTTCAGTTAGTCAATATTATAAATGTCTTCATTGGTCATAATCCTTTCTGAGCAATTAAAGGTGAAAACAAACAGTTAACAAGTGTATGATGATTTTTATTTATCAGTTGACATGAAGACAGCAAATTCACCTGTACCCTAAACAAACAAATCACAAGCTCTGAGAAACAAAGGTAATGAATCTAGTATATTATGTATATGACGAGAAATGGAAATCATAGAACGTAATTGACTTTCCCACGGCCACACAAATTCTTGAAGAAAATGAAGTGCAATAAATGACACACAAATCTGACATTAAAGAAAAGCTTATCCATGTCTAAGGTAATGGAGAATTTGTTTAAGAACAATAGACAGGCATGATAGTATGACCTTTCAATGAGCTGAGTTCATGAAGTCCTCTACTGTTGACTGAAAACGTGCAAATGAAGTCCAGCAGGTGATAACAAAGGTGGAAGGCAATGAAAATGGTGCAGTACTTTTACCATGCTTAAGGTTAGAGGATAGTGTTTGCTCTAACCTTTCCTTAAGGGGGGGTGGGTTGTGTGTGTGTCTATGTATGTGTATGTGTGTCTTTTTAACAAACTCACCTTCCTTTTAGCAGGAAATTAAGTCATTCTTAAGATAATAACTAAAATAACTCTAAAAGTTATTTGAATAAGTAGTCAACTTAAAATATATATATATACTTAAAGTGCTGAAAAAAACCCAACAAAAAACAAACAAACCATCCTCTACTAGTGTTCTGTACCATGGAATAGTTCTACCTACTACAGATATTTGCAGAGAGGACAATGAACACTTTGCTTCCATTAAGATGTATGGTCAATCTGACAATTCATAGAAAAATTTTTGTTGCAACTGATGAGGCCATTCTATTAGTTCTCAGATAAACAATAGTAGTGTGACTGAACAGTCAATAATACACAATACATCAACATAACAAAGAATTATACTCTTGTTATGATTATTAATAGTGTCAAGGTTGAGAAACCCTGTTTTACAGAAATAATTAAATGGACTTCAACTTGTTCAAATGCATTGCCGTAAGTGTGGACAAAGTGCTTAGACTTCATCAAGGGAAAAGAATATCCGTCAAAAATGTCTATACTCTACCCTTACAGTTATGGACCTGGTGTCTTGCACTGTTACACATTTCAAAACAGACTAGAATATGACATTAAATGCTCATCATCTATGAAGAATGCAAAAGATCATTACAATGGCTGACAAAGAAGAAAAGACCAAGAAGCATGTCAGATGAGACTCTGAGTATTGCATTAGAACGCCGAGAAGTCAAAGCTAAAGGAAGAAACCAAAATATCAAAGAGCTAAACAGAAAATTTCAAAAGGCAGCCCGGGACGACAAAGCAAGATACTTTAATGAAATGTGCAGAGAGCTGGAGTCAGAAAATCAAAAGGGCAGAATTCGCTCAGCATTTCTTAAGCTGAAGGAGCTGAAAAACCAATTCAAGCCACATGTGGCAATATTTAAGGATACTTTGGGTAGAATGTTAAATGACCAGGAAGTATCAAGAGAAGATGGAAGAAGTACACAGAGTCACTGTATCAGAAGGAATTGGCTGACACAGAGGAATTTCATGAAATAACATATGAGCAAGAGCCTATGGTGATGAAGAAGGAAGTTCAAATTGGTCTGAAGGAACTGGCAAAAAAACCAAGGCTCCAGGAGTTGATGGCATACCAATTGACATATTTCAACAAACAGACAATGCCCTGGATGTGCTCACTAAGTTGTGCCAAGAAATCCGGAGGACACCCAGCTGGCCGACTGCAAAAGATGGACATTTGCTCGCATTCCAAAGAAAGGTGACCCAACAGAGTGAGGAAATTATCAAACAATATCATTGATATCACATGCAAGCTAGATTCTGCTGAAAGTTTTCTAAAAATGTTTGGAACAATATGTTAACAGAGAACTGCCAGATGTGCAGGCTGGATTTAGAAGAGGTCATGGTACTAGGGATATTATAGCCAATGTTAGATGGATCTTAGCAGAAAGCAGAGAATACCAGAAGAATGTCTATCTGTGCTTCATAGACTATGCAATGGCTTTTGACTGTGTGGATCAGAACAAGCTATGTCTGACTCTGAGATGAATGGGAATCCTAGAACATTTGATTGTGCTAATGTGAAACCTATACTTGAACCAAGAGACAGTAGTCAGAAGAGAGCAAGGAGATGGAGACACTACATGGTTCAAAATCAAGAAGGGGATCTGTCAGGGATGTGTTCTGTCTCCAAACCTTTCCAGTCTGTATGCAGAACAGATCATCCGAGACACTGGGCTGTACAATGAGGAATGTGTCACCAGGATTGGTGGAAGAGTCATCAACAACCTGTGTTATGCAGATGACACAAACATGCTTGCTGAAACTGAGGAGGACCTGAAGAGCTTGCTTCAGAAGGCCAAGGACTTCAGCCACCTATATGAATCGAAGCTCAACATCAAGAAAACAAAGATTCTCACCACTGGGCCAATTGGCAGCATCACTATGGATGGTGAATAGATTGAGATAGGTAACAGTTTTAATTTACTTGACTCCACAGTCAACACTCTTGGTAACAGCAGCCAGGAAATCAAGAGATGAATTGCATTGGGAAAGTCAGCTGTGAGGGATCTCTCAAGAGTACTGAAGAGCAACATCAGGCTGGAGACTAAGGTGCACCTGATGCGGTCTATAATCTTTGCAATTATGTGCTGTGCATCAGAGAGTTAGACAGTGAATAGGGATGATAGAAAGAGAATTGATGCCTTTGAGTTGTGGTGCTGAAGAAGAGTGTTGAATATACCCTGGACTGCTAGGAGAACAAACAGGTTTGTCCTGGAGAAGGTGAAGCTGGAATGCTCCCTGGAGTAAAGGATTCTGAAGCTTCGTCTGACATACTTTGGACATGTTGCAAGGAGGGACTGTCCCTTGGAGAGGGACATTATATTTGGCAGAGTGAAGGGGCAGCGAAGGAGAGGAAAACCTTTCACGACATGAATCGATTCTGTGACTGGAGTGGTGCTAATAAGTGCGTTTAAGATGGCTAGGTTGGAACAGGACAGAATGGTGTTTAAAGTTCTTGTACATTGGGTCGCTATGAGTCGCAAGCGGCTCGATGGCATATAACAATAACAACAACAATATACAGTATAGTTTATACCATTCTTTTCTGCTTAAACATCTTGATTGATCCTGTACCATTCTTAGAATTTCCACCACGCTTAAGTTCATTGTTGTAGTAACTGTGCCAATACATCTTATTGATAGTCTTCCTCTTTTTGCCTGTCCAAGCAACATGTCTTTTTCCAAGGACTGGTACTTTTTGACATGTTAAAAGTGTGAGATGAAGTGGCATCATCCTTTCCTCCGAGTAGCACGCTGGCTGAGTTTCTTGCAAGATAGGCTTGTTTATTCTTTTGAAACTCCATAGAATCTTGAATACTTTGCACCAACACAACAATTTAAAGGCATTGATTCTTCAGTGTCTCTTCTTCAATACTTACATCCACACCCATAACAAGCAACTGGAATTGCCGTGATCTCTGTTGAGAACAACTTTTTTTTTAATGGTTTTTATTGGTTCTTTACCATTTTATCGAGTCTTTGACAGCAGCTTTGCCTAATCCAATACATCTGTTAATTTCTTGACTGCTTCTAATTTAAGTGCTGATTGTGGACCCAAGCAACCAAAAATAATTGACGACTTAAGTATTTTTTCCCCATCTATCACAATGCTTCATATTGGTAAAATTGTAACGATGTTTTCTTTTTCCCTTTTTCTTGAGGGAGGGTTGGTTCATCCTGAAGGCTATAGTCTTTGATCTTCAGTAGCACTTCCAGGCTTCATCAATTTCAGTTGACATTTTTTAGTCAACTACTTTATTTATGCTTTTTCTTATTTAAAATTATGTTCAAAATATTCAAGTTCATTCCTCTTTTGTAATATATTTGGCATATTAAAAAATTATAAACACAAACTATTCAAGTGAAAGCCTTCTGAATAGACTTTTCAAGATAAAGTTTTTTACATGCTTCAGAGATAGTGATTTTTTTTTATCAGTCAAAATAAAACTAAATCAATATTTATGTCATCCAAGAAATATGACTAATGCTAGGAATTACTGAATAGGCAATTACATTTCAAATGCAAAATTTAACAAAATAGTGGTATGATGCTGAAAGTAAATTAAGTAGCAATACAGCACAACCAAGTGCATTTCAAAAAGCCCACTGATTTGCAGCTTTTCTAAAATCCATTTTGAAAATCTTCTTTTGAAATTCATAAATTCAAATTTAATAATAGAAGTGATGAAAGAAATAAAATATGTCTGAAAGGTACCATCTTTCAACACAATATTCTTGGATAGTTTATGACTACAAACAGATTGGCGGCTTTATCTACTTAACAACAAGCTTCAGGGGACAAGGTTTAAAATGTGTTCATGAAGAAAAATGTCAAGTTCATTAAATGCGTTAAGTATGATAAGTAAAAATTTATCGTTTAAATTGTTATGGTTAGGTACTGTCAAGTCAGTTTTAATTCACAGATATTGTACATACGACAGAATGACTACCTGCTCTTGTGCCACACACACATAGCTTCTGATGAGTTTAAAACAACTGGTGAAGCCACTGTGTTAATCCACTTTCTCAAGGGCCTTTCTCTTTTTCAAGTCTGACCTATTGGGTTAAGAACTGTGTTGCAAACTCAAAAGCAAATAGTTTGAAAACACCAGTTGCTTAACAGCATAAAAAGGTGCTCTTTATAGTCTGAAAACACTTGGGAGGGTCAGTTTTGAGTTGGTTCTGACTCTCTAACAATGAATTTAATGTTTTAATTTCTACTTTAAGAAGCATGCTGTCCTTCTCTAGGAACAATTTTTCTTGGTAACATGTAATAAGACAATTTTTTTCCATTCTTTTTTCAGAAGATCATTCTGGATGTACTATTTCAGAAACAGATTGTTAGTTCCTCTGGCAGTTCATGATATATTTAATATTCTTCACTAATTCCATAACTAAAATATGTCAATTCTTCTTCAGTCTTATATTTATTATCTAGCCTTTGATTGTATGAGAAGAGATTGAAAATAACATAGTTTGGTCAGAGGCACCTTAGTCTTCAAACTAAGGACAATACTTTGTAATGCTTTAAAGAAGTCCTTGGCAGTAGATTTGTCCAGTGTAATAATTTGGCTGATTTCTTGATTGTTGAAGTCAAGAATGTTTAAATACTTGACAACTTTAATTTTTTTCTTTGCTTAGTATGCTGCTGTTCGTTGGTGCAATTGTGAGGATTTTTGTTTCCTTTCTCTTGAAATAGATCCATACTGATCTTCATCAGTACGGTTCAAGTTCTCTTTGCTTCTAGAAAGCAAGATTAAGTAATCGGCATAGTGCAGGTTGTTATGAGTTTTTCTCCAGCCCTGATGCTACACTCTTCATATAGAACATTTTTCAATGTCCAAATCTAGCACCCAAATTTCATGTAATTACTCCTCATTGTCTATGCTGAGATTGCCATAAGAACACAAATAAGTGTTTTTAAATTCTTATTCTTTGCAATATGGTCCATAACTTGTTAAAGCACATTCAATATTATATCTTTGCATAGTCAATAAAACATGGGTATATATCTGTCTAGTATAATCTTCTTTCAAGCAATATCTATATTATATTTGCAATGATATTCCACTGTGAGCACAGCCCCTCACCAGCCTAGAGCAGACAACAGAGAAAGAATAGTTAACGCAGCCTCATGGTGTCTCTAGAGCCATACAAGCAGCAAGAGATTTTACATTCGTTGTTTACTCTAGATTTTACTCACAATTGTGGTACCAAGAGTAGGGTTTATTAGAAAATTAAGTTAGAGAATGGAGGAGGCAAAGAATATCACCCAATGCAAATCCAGGTTTTAGCCCAACAGTTCAAAGGCACAATTTCTCAATTGAGTCCAGTCTCCAATTTCAGTATACAAACACAAATTCAAGAAGCCTGGGGTTTCCTCAACCATATAGTATGATTTGCTTCGAGCAATTATAAATCTGCTTCTCCTTCAAGCATTCAGAAAGAACAGCAAAACCCTTTATCTGTGGCCTTTATTTCAGGGTTACACATGACCACATTACAACCACAACAATACCATATTTTCTCCACTACCATCATTAGGGTCTTGCCACCAGGGTTTTACTCTCATCAAAGTCTTACTCCAGTGCCCCTCAAGTCTTTTCTGTAAGTGTGGGAAGTACTATCTCTTCCAGCCTAGTTCCACAGATATTGGTGATTTGTAAGACGAGAAGGGGCTAAGATAATGGCTAAAAAACCATACTTTTGGCTAGTACTGGATCCTCATTCCAAGACTTCTTTTGAATTGGCTTGGATTTGTGTTATACTGCTTAAATAGTTTCTCAATTATCTTAAAAATTGTATTTTCACATAATATTAATGATGTTGTTATGTCCCATCAGGTCTCCTGTGATTCATAGCAACCATACATGCATTAGTTTTGAACCCTATCCTCTCCTGAGACACTCTCATCATCTTGGACAGACCTAATACTATTTTTTCCAGTCACAGCATCAATCTATCCCATCCTGGGTCTTCCTCTCCTGCACTGTTCCTCCACCCTTCCACGCATGATGTCACTCTCCAAGGACTGGCCACATGCCCAAAATATGTGAGACAGAGTTTCAAAATCTTTGCCTCCAGGTAGCGGCTTGGTTTCACCTTTTCCAGGACACACTTGTTTGTTCTCCTGGCAGTTCATGGTATGTTCAAAACTCTTCTCCAACACCACAAGTCAAAGGCATCAATCCTTCTATCATCCTTCGTTATTGTACTGCTCTCTGATGCATTGCAAGTGATTGCAAAGACCATGGCCTGTATCAGGCACATCTTAGTCTCCAGACCACCATCTTTGGTCTTCAGTACTCTGACAATAGACTTACCCAACACACAACAACAACAATATTAATTATAGTGTTTAATAATTTGCACATTCACTTGTCTCATCATTCTTTGAATGGTAAACAATAATTATATCTTCTAGTAACTTGGCTATGTTGTTTAGTTCCAAACGTCTGGAAACTATTGTCGAAAAAAATAAGGTAACAATGCATGGTTTAAAATAAGGAAAGGTGTGAATTGGGATTGTATTCCTTCTCTATTCCTACTTAATCTGTACACTGAGAAAATTGTTCTAGAAGCTGAATTCTATGAAAAAAGAATGTGAGATCAGTATTGAAGGAATATTTATCAACAACCTGTTATTCAGACTACACAACCTTGTGCTAAAAGTGAGGAGGACTTGATCTACATTCTGCAGAAGATCAAAGACTACAACCTTGGGTATGGATTGTACCTCACCATCAAGAAGACAAAAAGTATCACAGAGAAGACAAAAATCATCACCTCAATTAGTTTCTAGCATTGTAACAATTTTTTGAAATATATCAACTGGTATTCCATCAATTTCTGGAGACTTTTCTGTTATCAATAATGCTTTCTCCAGTGAGACCTGGACTACATCCTTCAATATCATTGTTTAATGAGCACATACTACCTCATCAAATACTTAAATGCTGGTGTTATTTGCCCTTGAACAAACAGACATGAACACTGTCCTCTGTTGTGCCATTGCTGACACACTTGAGCACATCGGTGCAGCCACTGCATTCATTCATCATGCTGAGGGTCGTCTTCTCTTTAACTGACCTTTCAAAACATGATCTCTCTCTCTCCAAGGAATATGCTCTAAATATGAGGATGAAATTTTGTTGTCTTTATCTTCAAGGAACAGTTTGACTGGACATGTAGCTATTTGTCTTTTTGGAATTCCATGAAATATTCAGTACCCTTATTCAACAACACAGCTCAAAGGCATCAGTTCTTCTGTCATTCTTTTATATTTTCTGTCTCTCAGATGCACAGCAAGTGATTGAAAAGACCATGGACTGAATAAAGTACATCTTGGTTTTCAAATTTACTGCACTGGTCCTCAGTAATTTGTAGAAGTCCCGGACAAGAGACTTGACCAGTGAAATATAGCTCCTGATCTCCTGACTGCTGGTGATAAGATTTTTGTTTGTAGATGCTGGGAAGAGCAAATTATTGACAATTTCAATCTTTTCTCCATCTATCAGGATGTTGCTTGTCAGTCTAGTGGTGACGGTTGTCTTCTCAATGTTGAGACACAATCCATCTTGAAAGCTGTAGTCTTTGTTCTTCTTTAGTTTTTCTAAATCTATATGCTGTTCATCAGGTTTTTAGAGGCCTGTTATTTCAGAAGTGGGTGATGTTGTTGTTGTTAATTTCCATGGAGTCATAGGCGACTCATAGCAACCTAATGAATGAAAGACCTGAACACTTATATAAAATTTTTGTTATTTCTCCAAGTTCATAGGGTTTCCAGAGGTAAGCTATTTCGGAAGTGGATGCCAGTCCTGCTTCCAAGCTTGTTTTAATCAGGAAACTACACCAAAGACTGTCCACCATAGGTAACCACACTTCAGTGTCACAGTGTCCAGCATCACAGAAATCACAAGTTACACTGTACAGAAAATGGTCAGACTTAGAAGAATGCCTGACCAAACATAGTTAAAACCAGGCCTGAGGGCAACAGATTAAAATAATCCACTTTGCTTGGTAGCATCACTTTCTATCCACTAGGCCAATTGAGCTCCCTCGTTGTTGTTCTTGTTGATTGGCATCAAGTCGTAGGTGCCTCATTGTGACTCTATGAACAAAAGACAGAACACTTGTATAACTTTGGTCATTTCTCCAAGTTCATAGGGTTTCTGGAGACAAGCTATTTTGGAAATGGATGCCACTCCTTCTTCCAAGCTTATTTTAATCGGGGAGCTCCACCAAACACTGTCCAAGTGGATATCCAATCCTATTTCCCTATATCTGGGAGCTTGATGAAACTATCCATCGTGGGTGAACCTAGAGACATTTGAGACACCAATAAAATAGCTTCTAGTATCACAGAAAGTTAATCCAGTATAACAACTGACAGGTGAGTGCTATATTAATAAGAACAATAAACAAACAACCACATACACACTTACACTACAAAGTAATTGCTACTATAGTTGTTGTTTGTTGTCAAGTTAGAACTGACCCATAGCTGACCATCCAATTGGTTTTCAGAGGCGTTTAATTGCTTAGGAGGAGATTTTCCATCCTTCTTCTGTGAAGCAGCTGGTGGATTCAAACTGTGTACCTTTAAGACTGCAGCATAGTTTCTTGCCTCTAGGCCACCAGACCTCTACAAATAATAACAACATTCAAATTATTCCAAATATAATGAACTGACAGGTGTTTACTCTGATATTAAAACATAAAGATGGTAAAGTATAAAAATATCATGGCACAAGACACTT